>NW_017670906.1:75008-80724 GCF_001879085.1 Nicotiana attenuata | reverse complement strand
AGTACAATTCAAATGTACTGACGTCCCTTTTGCCGGGGGGGCTACATTCGTGTTATGATTGTAGGTGGATCCGTAGCAGGTACTCCAGTCCACCGATCGTAGCTCCCCTTCGTCCTCCATCAGCTTTTTGGTGAGCCCCTTTCCTCTCGGGGCCCTGCGTGGCTCAGGCCGCTTGTTTTCAGAGTTTTATTTTTGATTTGTGTAAGGTATAGCCGGAGCCTTGTTACCGGCAAATACTATATTATCCTGCTGTACTATTAGAGGCTCCATAGACAGTAGATGTGGGTTTAGAGCTTGTGTAAGCCTATGTTCATATGTTAGGCGAAGAACTTGTAATTTCATAAACTATTAAGTACGCACGTATGTTTGAAAAAGGATGTTCTAACTTAACTATTCAGCTAATTCTTGGAATATTGAGTAAGGAATACATGGGGTGACATGTGGGTTAGGAAAGGCATCCAGGTTCGCTTGGCTGGGGCTACCCGGTCGGGCGCCGGTCATGTCCCTCGAATTTGGGGCGTGACAAACTTGGTATCAGAGCCTAAGGTTTTAAGGAGTCCTAGGATGTCTCGGAGCCGTGTCTAGTAGAGCCCAACTTATCGGTGTGAAGTCGACCACATCTATAAGTGGGGGGCTGCATGGACATTTAGGAAAATTTCCCACTTCCTTGTTATTCTGTATCGTGCGGTGAAGTGAAATGTGAAAGCATCTATATCTAACTCGTGCGTTGTTTCGATCTTTATCAGTAATGGCACCTAAGAAGAGAGCTAGACTCGGCCTCGGGGCCAATGCCACCCCGAGTGAGGCTATGAATCATGTACCTGATGCCGTGGGTGAGAGTGACTCCCCGGCCTTGAACCTACCTGGCCCGTCTGTCCCAAACCAGCATGTTCCTAATCTTGCAGCGGCAGAGGGTGCCACCATTCCTCCCGCCGATATTCCTGAATCTGGCACCATTCCAGCTCCTGGTCCCAAGGTTTCTGATGTGGACCTTAGGGGAGACATCCGCATGTTGACCCAGTTAGTGGCCGCTCAGGCCCAGAGATCTCAGGATGCCCTTACATCCTCTAGCGGACAGGGAGATTCTACCAGCTCCATAGTTAACCAGTTTTTGCGGTTAGCCCCACCAGAGTTCTCAGGCACAGACCCAGAGGCCGATCCGCAGGAATTTCTTGATGAAATGTATAAGACCTCTGAGTGATGAAAGCTTCAGAGATAGATGGAGTTGAATTGGCATCATACAGGTTGAGGGGAGCAGCGTATTCATGGTTCGAGATGTAGGAGGACTCCCGTGGGGAGGGAGGACCTCCGGCCAGATGGGATGAGTTTGTAGATGCGTTCATGGACCAGTTCTTGCCTGCTGAGACAATAGCAGCCCGTGCCACGGAGTTTGAGACCCTCAAGCAGGGCAGTATGAGTGTTTGGGAGTACCACATGGAGTTCGTGAGATTGTCCAAGTATGCTCCTCAGTTAGTGTCGACCATGGCAGCTAGAGTTCGGCGATTTGTTCAGGGCCTTAGTCCCTTGGAAGTAAATGAGGCTGCTACAGCGGGCTTACACTCGGATATGAATGATGGAAAGATTATGGGATTCGCTCAGGCCACAGAGGCTAGGAAATTGAAGATTCGGGCGGAAAGGGAGAACAGCAACAGGGCCCGATCAGCAGGTCACTCAGGGAGATCAGCTCAGGGGAGAGGGTCGTCAGGGTCGTCCCAGTCATATGCTCAGTCCTCAGCGAGCGCACCATCATCTCTGCATTGTTATCAGCAGAACAGCCGCAAGACCAGGTTCAGACAGTAGGAGACCCCATCAGTCCTGTCGTTCAGGAGGGAGATCACAACAGCAGGGGAGGGCTCCATGCCCCAAGTGTGGGAGATTCCATACAGAGACTTGTTACCTGGATATCCCAGTGTGTTTCAGATGCGGGGTGAGAGGTCATATTCAGCAAGACTGTCGTATGCCCAGTCAGGCCATGGGTAGGGGATCTGCTCAGTCGTCCGATTCTTCAGTCGCCACACCATCTGTGCGTCCTCCAGCCCCAGTGGGCCGTGGTACCGTTAGGGGTGGAGCCCGTGGTAGAGGTGGACCCAGCCGGTTCTATGCTTTGAGTGGTCGTCAAAATGCAGAGGCTTCTCCAGATGTGATTACAGGTATCTTGTCTGTTCAGGCCATTAATTGTTATGCTCTTATTGATCCGGGGTCCTCTTTGTCTTATGTCACCCCATTCATTGCTTCAAGCTTCGGGATAGAACCCGAACAGTTTCATGAGCCGTTCTCTGTATCGACTCCGGTTGGTGATTCTATTACAGCAGCGCGAGTTTATAGGAATTGTGCTGTCACGGTGTGTAGTCGTATTACCACGGCCGATCTTATCGAGCTTGGAATGGTGGATTTTGATGTGATTATGGGGATGGGCTGGCTTTATTCGTGCTTTGCTAAACTTGACTGCCGAATGAGAGTCATGAGACTCGACTTCGCTAATGAGCTGGTTATCGAGTGGAAAGGGAATGATGTGGTGCCGAAGGGTAGGTTTATCTCCTACCTTAAGGCTTCAAAGATGATTAAGAAGGGATGTATCTATCATTTGGTCCGGGTGGCGGACACCACTTCAAAAGTGTCTACCCCCGAGTCCGTGCCAGTCGTGAATGAGTTTCTCGAAGTGTTTCCGGACGAGCTTCCAGGGATTCCGCCAGATAGGGAGATTGATTTCGGGATTGATGTATTGCCAGATACGCAGCCAATATCTATTCCACCATACAGAATGGCTCCAACGGAGTTAAGGGAGTTAAAGGAGCAGCTGAAGGATTTATTAGAAAAGGGGTTCATACGGCCGAGTGTGTCGCCGTGGGGTGCTCCAGTTCTCTTTGTCAGGAAGAAGGATGGGTCGCTCCGGATGTGTATTGATTATCGGCAGCTCAACAAAGTCACCATCAAGAATAAATATCCTCTGCCTCGAATAGATGATTTGTTCGACCGATTGCAAGGTGCAAGGTTCTTCTCCAAAATTGATCTACGGTCCGGGTATCACCAATTGAAGATTAGGGAGCAGGACATTCCCAAGACCGCTTTCAGAACTCGCTATGGTCACTTTGAATTTTTGGTCATGTCTTTTGGGCTAACCAACTCCCCGGTAGCCTTTATGGATCTTATGAATCGTGTCTTCAAGCCATTTCTAGATGCCTTCGTGATTGTTTTTATTGACGACATCCTTGTTTATTCGCGGAGCCGGGAGGATCATGCCGGTCACCTCAGGGCAGTTCTGCAGACTCTTCATCAACACCAGTTATATGCTAAATTTTCAAAATGTGAGTTTTGGTTGGAGTCCGTTGCCTTTTTGGTTCATGTTGTTTCTAGTGAAGGGATTCAGGTAGACCCCCAGAAGATTGCAGCAGTAAAAGATTGGCCTAGACCCACGACCCCGACGGAGATTCGTAGTTTCTTGGGTTTGGCGGGGTATTATCGGAGGTTTTTTGGAGGGATTCTCTGCCCTCGCCTCCCCATTGACTAAGTTGACGCAGAAAACAGTTAAGTTCCAATGGTCCGATGCTTGTGAGAAAATTTTTCAGGAACTGAAGTCAAGGTTGACCTCGGCACCAATATTGACCTTGCCGGAAGGCACGGAAGGATTTTTGTTTTATTGCGATGCCTCCAGGGTTGGTTTGGGGTGTGTGTTGATGCAACATGGGAAAGTTATAGCGTATGCCTCGAGGCAGCTCAAGAATCACGAGAAGAATTATCCGACACGTGATTTGGAGCTTGCGGCAGTTGTGTTTGCTTTGAAAATATGGCGGCATTACCTTTATGGGGTCCATGTGGATGTGTTCTCAGACCACAAGAGTCTCCAGTATTTGTTTAAGCAGAAGGAATTGAATCTAAGGCAGCGACGGTGGTTAGAATTACTCAAGGATTATGGTATGAGCATTTTGTACCATCCAGGGAAGGCGAACGTGGTGGCCGACGCTCTCAGTTGGAAATCTATGGGTAGTTTGGCTCATTTGGGAGTGGATCAAAGGCCTTTGGCTCGGGAGGTTTATTTATTGGCCAGTCTAGGGGTTTGTATTTCAACATCAGACGAGGGGAATGTTATGGTACATAATGTAGCAGAATCGTCACTCGTAGCGGAAGTCAAGGAAAAGCAGTTTATCGATCCAGCATTGGCTCAAATGAAGGAAGCAGTTTTGAGTAACAAGACTTTGGCATTTTAACTCGGCGGCGAGGATGGTGTATTGCGGTGTCAAGGTAGGCTGTGTGTTCCGGATGTGGATAAGCTTCGGGAGAGGGTAATGGCGGAGGCTCATAATTCCAGGTATTCCGTGCATCCAGGTTCTACAAAAATGTATCATGACCTCAAGGAGATTTATTGGTGGAACGGTATGAAGAGGGGTGTGGCGGACTTTGTATCTAAATGTCCGAATTGTCAGCAAGTGAAGGCTGAGTATCAGCGGCCCGGTGGGTTAACTTAGCATATGGAAATACCAATGTGGAAATGGGAGATGATCAACATGGATTTCGTGGTAGGATTACCTCGCACTCAGCGCAAGTTCGACTCAATTTGGGTAATAGTGGATCGACTCACCAGATCAGCTCACTTCTTGCCAGTCAAGTCCACCGATACTGCAGAACAATATGCTAAGTTGTATATCAAGGAGATAGTAAGGCTTCATGGCACTCCACTTTCTATTATCTCGGATCGAGGGGCCCAGTTCACAGCTAATTTTTGGAAGAAATTTCAGCAAGGTTTGAGTACTCAGGTGAATCTCAGCACAGCTTTCCATCCACAGACTGATGGTCAAGCGGAGCGGACTATTCAGACGCTTGAAGATATGTTGCGGGCTTGTGTCTTGGATTTCAAAGGTAATTGGGATGATCACTTGCCACTTATAGAATTTGCTTACAATAACAGCTTTCATGCTAGCATTCAAATGGCCCCATTTGAGGCATTGTACGGAAGGAGGTGCAGGTCTCCGATCGGATGGTTTGAAGTGGGTGAAGCAGAATTAATAGGACCGGATCTTGTGCACCAGGCTGTGGAGAAAGTTAAAATCATTCAGGAAAGGATGAAGACTGCTCAGAGTCGCCAGAAATCCTATGCGGACGTTCGTCGAAGAGAATTGGAATTTCAAGTTGATGATTGGGTGTTCTTGAGGGTATCTCCTATGAAGGGAGTCATGCGATTCGGGAAGAAAGGTAAGTTGAATCCTAGGTACGTCGGGCCGTACCGGATCGTTCAAAGGTTAGGGCAGGTGGCCTATAGGTTGGAATTGCCTCCTGAAATGTCATTAGTGCACCCGGTGTTCTATGTATCTATGTTGAAGAAAGTAGTTGGAGATCCGTCCACTATCGTGCCAGTCGAGACTATCGAGGTTAATGAAGAGTTGTCGTATGAAGAGGTTCCGGTTGCCATTCTTGATAGACAAGTTCGTAAATTGAGAAATAAGGAAGTTGCCTCAGTTAAGGTGTTGTGGCGAAGTCAACAAGTCGAGGAAGCTACGTGGGAAGCGGAGAAAGAAATGAAAGAGAAATATCCCCATCTATTTGATCAAGTCTAGAAGAAATTATGTGACCTTTCTATCTCTAAAACAACTACCATTGTGTCCAAGTTGATTCCTTCCTAAATGCTAGTGCAGTCCCTCTAGTTTTGCAAGACTTATAGGTGTAGGGATTGTTTCAAGTCATGTGAACATTTCTTTGGTAAATGAAAGCCTTATAAAGACTC
>NW_017670906.1:44791-74199 GCF_001879085.1 Nicotiana attenuata | reverse complement strand
TATCCTTTGAATTTTGTGAATGTCAGTTCTGCGGTGCACTATGCGACCGCAGAACATAAATGCGGACCGCATTCCTGTCGCAGACCCAAACAGAATTCTCAGAGTTTTGGGGGCAATTCTGCGGTCCAATCTGCGGACCGCATTTCAACTCTGCGATTGCAGAATGCGACCGCAGATCTTGCTCGGTTTCTATTTTTCTAAATTTTTAAAACCCGACCCCTTTTGTAATAAAACACCCAACCCCTCATTCTTTAACGATCTTCTACACAAAATAAGAGAGAGGAAGAGAGGGTCTTGAGAGAGAAAGTCATCTCCCTCCAAAATTTGATTCTTCAAAGCTGTCCGGGCCGGATAACTCAAACTTATCTTCATCCCCTTTCTCTTGCAGGTAAAATCCCTAACCCTTTTCATTGAATTTCAGGTTTAAATTAAGGGGGAGGGGGGGAAGTCTCATGCATTGGTTCTTGGAAATAATGGCAGAAAATTGTGCATGCGTGTTTATTAAAACCTAAAACCTAGTGGGGGTAATTGGGTGGGAGCAAAGACTTATGCAAAGAAGGGATTGATAACCTAAGTATGTTCGGGTAGTGGTTTTGAACCTTGAATTCTAAGTTACGAGTATTAATTTGTGCACTATATTGCCGTTGCTAGATTTTCGGTGAATTGGAAGTAGAAATTAAAAAGGGATTCAACTCCAGGTATGTATGGCGAACTTTAACCTTTGTAAAATCGCCCTGCTTGGTGTCCAAATACTTGGTATGTGATACCTTCATGGATTAGTTGTGAAGTTAAACTCTTGTGAGTAGTATGTGTTTCCTTGTGTAAACCATTTGTGAATTCATGTCAATGTTGTGCCTTAAACGTTGTTGGTTAAGACGTCCGATATGGTTGTGTAAGTAAACGACAATAAACCAAGTTGTAATTGCGAATGTGTTATGTGGTAAGAACTGTGGAATAAATGATGGAAAGGAATCGAAATTGGTGATATTGAAATAACTGTGGTAACATCCTTTGTGCCTAGCTGTGGAAAATTATTGCTGTGATTTAAATGGTACAACGGGCTGTTGAAAAAGATGGAAATGGCATTGATAGTCATATAAACTCTGTGTGAGTTGTGTTGTTGTTCTTTGAGATGTGTTGCTGTTGTTATTGGGATTTGCTGTTGATTATTCCTGAAACTTGTTCCTGTTCTCCTTGTAAATTGTTGTTGTTGTGCTATTGTTTATGAATTGTGATTGCTCGGTGGGATCGGGTTGCGCGCCGCAACACGAAGTAATAAGGTGTGGGTTATGGTGATAAGGGTGGCCGAGGTAATAAGGGTGACCGAGGTAATAAGGATGGAAAGTGATCGATATCACTATTGAAATGAAACATGAGAACATTGTGAAATTGAAAATGGGGAAATGATGATGGGGAAAAGGAGAGATTGTCAACTTGTTTGCCTTGATTGTTTTTTTTTCTTCCTTGTGTGTAATCAATTGTTGCTTCCCTCTATTGTTGTTATTCGTGTATGGTTTGAGGTTACTCAGGGTAAAGTTTGTTATACATACCAGTACAATTCAAATGTACTGACGTCCCTTTTGCCGGGGGCGCTACATTCGTGTTATGATTGTAGGTGGATCCGTAGCAGGTACTCCAGTCCAACGATCGTAGCTCCCCTTCGTCCTCCATCAGCTTTTTGGTGAGCCCTTTCCTCTCGGGGCCCTGCGTGGCTCAGGCCGCTTGTTTTCGGAGTTTTATTTTTGATTTGTGTAAGGTATAGCTGGAGCCTTGTTACCGGCAAATACTATATTATCCTGTTGTACTATTAGAGGCTCCGTAGACAGTAGATGTGGGTTTAGAGCTTGTGTAAGCCTATGTTCATATGTTGGGCAAAGATCTTGTAATTTCATAAACTATTAAGTACGCATGTATGTTTGAAAAAGGATGTTCTAACTTAACTATTCGGCTATTTCTTGGAATATTGAGTAAGGAATACATGGGGTGACATGTGGGTTAGGAAAGGCATCCAGGTTCGCTTGGCTGGGGCTACCCGGTCGGGCGCCGGTCATGTCCCTCGAATTTGGGGCGTGACATGTAGGAATGGAGAAACTTATATACATGATTTCTAACGAAATGCATAACTTATAGGCAGGATTTCTATATGCAGTAATGAAACACTTATAGGCAGGATCTCTATATGCAGTAATGAAACAACTTATAGGCAGGATCTCTATATGCAGATACATAAACGAAAAGGTTGTGATTGCAGAAGTAAAGACCTAAAACATGGTATCTACCCCATATGCACAACATGAGTGACCCTCCCCCATTTTTACTATACACCCCATAAGTTATTACAAGATTATTACAACTTGAATGAATCCAGAAAAAAGTAAAAAAAATTACATCAGAAAAAGTTCCAACCAAGGAGAGCCTAATTTAGACTCCCAGTCTGAAACATGAAATAAACCAACTTCCAAAGATCAGATTTCCAAGCCTTTCTCATCTTTGGGTGTGTCAAAGTTCCAAGGAGCTTCATGAACTCCAGGCAGTGCTTACACCCAAATACATTGCAGGATCAGATTATAGTGCAGTGTGGAAGAGCTAGCCCTCAAATGTCCAAGTTCAGAGGGAACTCAAGGTCCCTAAGGCAAGGTTCATAGGAGGGAGGCAGAACTTAGAGTCTAAGAGTAGGTGTAAGTGCAATAGAGGGGGAGTTAGGGAACGCCATGACAGGCTAGTGGTCATGCCCAGCAATTAGGAATACTGGCACACCCCTGACCAGCCTGTTAGCTAGATTTGGGAGTTAGGACCCATTGAAGGTCAGGTTCAGACCTGGGCAGTAATTTGGATACTGCCAGGCCATGAACTTTAACTCAGCACATAGAAGGGAATGGGGGTAATGGGGAATTTATAACAAACAGTAAACATAAAAGAAAGTAACATATTTAATACAGAACATGAGCAGCAAAGTAGGCAAGAGTGTAGTGACTGTAAAATAAACACATAGGGAAAATCGAGACATACCAGTTTTAGGGAAAACAAATAAGTAAAACAGCAGTCTTGAAAAGCCAAGTTGCAAGCAAAGCAGTACAAAAAGTCTCAGACGAGAGTAGAGAATTGAAAGAGTATTGTGATTGAGAGTATGCGTGTGAGAGTATGAGTATTGAACTTAGGATTCAAAAGTTCAAAGTTGTTTTAGTGCTGAAGGGTCGAGCCCCTTTTATAGTGCAGCAAAAAAGTAAGAACAAGGTAAGGAAATAACATTGTAATCAATCTCCCTTTAGTTAAGGGATTCTGATTTCAAACGGGTAAAAACAATTAAGTAAAGGGATTTGAAAAAAATATATTCCAGGCAGTACAATAAAGGGTAAATACATAGCAGTTATTTAAGGCAACAACCCAATGGTAGACGGATTGTGTGAAATAAGGAAAGGGAATCAATCAGACAACTAGTAAAATCAAAGTTACAGGCTTTTACTCGAACGAATCAAGTCAGGGAAGGGGTAAAGAAAGGTTTAATTTAAAGGAAATCAGTAACAATCAAGTAAACACTATTAAAGGAATTCGAAATCAATTAGTAGTTGGCAAAAACCCTCTTGAATGAAGAACTTTTCATATATAAAGCAGACAAATCAAACAAAAGAATCGTCATGTTACTTAGAAAAATAGTTCTAGCATTGAAAGGTTCAGAATCATAAGTAAGAGGATATGAGTCCAATTGTAGACTCACAATGAGTCTGAGAGTCCAGGGTCCCAAAGTGGAACCTTAACTCGAACACAAAATCAAAATCGCCAAGGGGAACCCCCAAATCCTAGGGTTTCAACTTGAATCAGACATAAAGGTGAGAAAGCAAGCCATTGAAACAGACTCAAAGGTTGTTTCAGAGCCTCAACAAAATAGATATGAGAGCATGTTTGAACAACAAAGTAAGAAAGCTGATTCAAGATCATGAAGAACATATTTGAGAAAACTCGGACCTTAAACGAGTTCAGAAGAAAGAGATGATACAAACTTAAGCAAAAGCAGATGAATCATGTTTAGCAAGAGTATGAACATAGTTTAGTAAGACAAAAATCAAAGAATCTCAACGGTAAACACATATAGTAAAAGAGCAAAGAAAACATAACAGGATTAACATAGGAGTAACATGTATAGTAGAAAAAAGAAAAGTAGACAGACAGTACATGCGTAGTAAAAGAGACCACACGAGCATGATATAGACAACACACATAAAGAAAAGAAGAAGAAAAATCAGAAAGATTTTTGGAAAAATCCTTTCAGAAACCCTAAAATCGAAGACGAACGATTTTGAAAAGAACTTTTGGGGAAAGCACTTTAAATGTCAAGTGAAGCATAGATACAGCATAGATCTAATCAAACGACATGGAAAGAACCTCGAATAGCTTAGGGTTTCGGAGAAACCCTAAAAATGAGAAAGGCTTGGAAGAAGGTCCGATCCTGAGTCGGAGAGGTCAGGAATCAGGCTCCTGAGTCTTGAATATGCCGGAGCATGCCGGAGAAGCCATGGAATCAAAGGTCTGAGAAGATCGGAGAGGGAATCATCGAGGTCAGGTCTCGAAGCTTCGAACAACCATGGCTTACTGGTGAAGGTAGGTGAGTACCAACTATCCATGGCCTGAGAAGCCATGGATTCCGGTGACAGGCGGTTGAAAAAGGGTAGGAGGAGGCTAGGGTTCCGGAGAGCTTGAGAGAGTTTGAGAGAGTTTGGGATTCAGAGGCGGCTGAGAAGTGGGGAATGAGGGATTAGGGTAGGTCATTTGGGGTTAAAATGGTAAGGGGTAATTATGGCCGTTGATCTGTACGATCAACGACCTAGATCTAAAGGGGTAGGTGAGAACCGGGTAGGGTCGTTTGAATTGGGTTATGGGTTGGGTCGGATTAATAAATGGGCCGGTCCGGTTGGAGTTGAGATTGGGTCAATTAAGGGTTAAAATTGAAATGTAAAAGAGGCTGTAATTGAAATGAAATGAGGCTAAATGTTAAATAGCCAATTTTACCCTTTTTATTTATAAAAAATAGTAAAATGATTTTAAAAATAAATTAAAAGCACTGAACCAATTAGTAATATATAAATGTTAATTAAAAAATGCTGGAACCAATTTTATAATTATAGAAATGCTATTAATCCTAAAATAGGCTAAAATTACAATTGTATGTATTTTGGCTTTGAAAAATACCAAATAAAATTGTAAAAATATACAAAAATCACCTTAACTATATTTTGGTGTAAGTATGAGAATGAAATAAACTATTCACAAAAGTTGATAGTTTTGGGAATAGCTACTGATTTTGGTATGGCTAAAATGGACAATAAATTAATTTTAAAAATCTTTAAAATTTATGAAAAATACCAAAACACTTGGGCATGCTTATATATGCATATATATGTTATTTTGAAAGTATTTTGTATATGAAAAATATATGTAGGAAAAAATTGGGTATCAACAGCTTCCCCTCTTTACCCGGGAAGGATGAAAGAGTTGTCGGGTAAAGATATGATGGCCAATTTTAACCGAACGAAAGAATTTGAAGAATTTTGACCGAGTTCGGGTTCCTGAGCCACCTACATATCCTTGGTTTTACAGGAATCAGGCCGTATGTAGTTCAGGATCCATCGGCGGAACATGCCGATGGAGATTTTTTCAAGAACGGACGAGATATTCTGGTTGGGAAGGACGGTCAAAGTCTAACAGGCTGCGGGAACTGGAGCGGGATCGATCCTGCTGAGACGGCCGTTGCTAGCCGGTTTACCTGCAAATAAACAACACGAGCGCATATTTTGTGCATAAATTTAAACGTGATGCAAGTTCCCGTTGGACCATGAATGATGTCTNCTGACAAGAGCTTGATCGCTGGAATGAAGATCTCCCCACCAATTCAGCAATTTGGGGTAGATGTTGGTAACCATGCCGAATTTGGGGACTTCGTGCCTCATTTTCTGCAAAACAAAAGGTTAGGCCCTTTTCCCCCACCAGACTCGACTATTTTAATATCAATAATTGGCATAACAAGCATTTAGTTCTCCAAATAAATGCACAGAACGTGGTAGTGTCTGTTTGGGTTTCAAGGAAACCCAGTGGACATTGGACGAGGCTATCTTAAAGAGTCATTATGCGGACAACATAACTGACTCGGCTAAGTTTGACCATGATGCATGCATAATTTTAAAGAGAAACGGTTTCTATGGGGTATTAGACTTGGTACCCTTGAGCGGACAACTCAAGAGGGAAAGGCGCGGAACCGTCGACTACACCGTTGATCGAGTGGTTTTACCGCAAATATGCCTTTGCCGGATTTAGGGGGTGATAATATTGGAAGGGCGCAACCACTCATTATAAGCGTTGCTATGGTATTTTGTTTGGCACAAGTGGAATATCATGTTGAAGAATGAAATTACAATAACTAACAAGTTGTCATGTACTTTCACGTTCATAAAATAATAATTACAACGGTTTCTCATAATTTACAACATTATTGAAAGAAAGCGGTAAAGGAAAAAAATAAAAGAAAAGAAATGAAGAGCCTAGTCAGTTTCGTAGTGGAGGAAGGAATAAATATTTAAAGGCATTTAAACAAATAAAGGCATATAAAGAAGCATAAAGTCACAAATAGCATGAAAATGGTAAAAGCCTTAAAAAAATCCCCAGATGAGTCGCCATGCTGTCGATGCCCCCTTTTTCTCGTGAACTCAGGTTTATGACATTTGGGCGGACAACTCTTTTCCTTTTGGGAATCGGGTTTGCAATTTAGAAGAGTCGCCACCTAATGATTGAGTGCATTAGGACACTAAGAATAAAAAAAAAGAACCAGAGAATGGGTAAGGGCTTAAAATTATCTCGGGGGGGGGGGGGGGGGTAGGTGTTAGGCACCCCCCAAGATCCACTAGTGTGGTTCCCTACCATGCTATAATTGTGACTTTAAATATAAACAACTAGTAAACATACAAGACAGCTTTCACATAACGATTGCAAACAAGGGAAGTATAGAAGTTAAATAAACATGCTGAAGTTCAGAGATAGGCGATTTCATAATTATTTAAGGGATATACAAGTGCAGGAAAAGGGGGTCAAATAATTGGTACAAATAATCAAACAAAAGGAATAAAAGAGGCGGAGATTTAGAGAAGAAACACTGCTGGAAATCAAATATTTAAAAGAGATTTTTTAGTGATTGAAGTAAAAGAAGAAGTTTAGAGAACTGAAAAATTAACAGCTTTTCTAAAAAAAAGTTCTAGAAAGAAAAGAAAGTAAACAAATAAAGAGGGAGGGGGTCCTGGAATTATACATAACATGGATCACCCCACAGAACACCCGACAACCATTTATACACGTGGTGCTATCGCGTGGTTATCATATCCATGTCTACCCTTACCCACCCCGTTAAGGTATTAAATCGCGAAATGGTCTCGTTACTTATTGCATGCTATTACCCGCCCCAATCCTATCAGTCCCGGAGGCAGTTGGGACTACTAATCCTAAAGGGAAGGGAGATTGGCTTTTCAGAGTTTTAAAAGGACAAAAGTCTAGTGCGACGAACAAAACACATAAAAGCAGTAAAAGGGGGAACACATAACAGTTAAAGGCTCAAATAGGCCTCCTCATTCAAAGCAATGAATTGTTTAGCATGACTTACATGTATTGGTTAGGTCCTTAATTAAACTTAAACGTTAAAGGGGTGGCTGATTTATCACATATTTTCATATAAGAAGTCCAAATTAGGCCTGCCTGCTGGTTGTAATTATTAAAGACTGGTATAGTTAATTAGTTACCTAATGGTTTTCCTAGATGAGACCTATAGACATGATATCTAACAAGGTAAAGCATACAGATTTTAAGGAAGGATTACTGATTTTAGAAATAAACCAATTCTGCAGATACTAAACGATATTATTACTGATTTTAGACTCGCATATGAATCAGATTTAAATGATTGCTCCTATAGGCATGAATTCTAAGCGTTACTGATTTTTAAAACAGTTACGTAAGTGCAGGAATCCTATAAGCATGGTATCTAGGATGCAATTGACTATTCTTTAACCCATAGATTGTTTTCCTAGTGACATATGCATATGCAGAAGTGCAGAAACTTATAGGCATGACTTCTATATGCGGAAATGCAGACACTTATAGGCATGGTCTCTAGTGTGGGAATGCAGAAACTTATAGACATGGTCTCTAATGTAGGAATGCAGAAACTTATATACATGATTTCTAACGAAATGCATAACTTATAGGCAAGATTTCTATATGCAGTAATGAAACACTTATAGGCTTGATCTCTATATGCAGTAATGAAACAACTTATAGGCAGGATCTCTATATGCAGATACATAAACGAAAAGGTTGTGATTGCAGAAGTAAAGACCTAAAACATGATATCTACCCCATATGCATAACATGAGTGACCCTCCCCCATTTTTACTACACACCCCATAAGTTATTACAAGATTATTACAACTTGAATGAATCCAAAAAAAAGTAAAGAAAATTACATCAGAAAAAATTCAAACCAAGGAGAGCCTAATTTAGACTCCCAGTCTGAAACATGAAATAAACCAACTTCCAAAGATCTGATTTCCAAAGCCTTTCTCATCTTTGGTTGTGTCAAAGTTCCAAGGAGCTTCATGAACTCCAGGCAGTGCTTACACCCAAATACATTGCAGGATCAGATTATAGTGCAGTGTGGAAGAGCCAGCCCTCAAATGTCCAAGTTCAGAGGGAACTCAAGGTCCCCAAGGCAAGGCTCATAGGAGGGGGGCAGAACTTAGAGTCTAAGAGTAGGTGTAAGTGCAATAGAGGGGGAGTTAGGGAAGGCCATGACATGCTAGTGGTCATGCCCGGCAATTAGGAATGCTGGCACACCCCTGACCAGCCTGTTAGCTAGATTTGGGAGTTAGGACCCATTGAAGGTCAGGTTCAGACCTGGGCAGTAATTTGGATACTGCCAGGCCATGAACTTTAACTCAGCACATAGAAGGGAATTGGGGTATGGGGAATTTATAACAAACAGTAAACATAAAAGAAAGTAACTTATTTAATACAGAACATGAACAGCAAAGTAGGCAAGAGTGTAGTGACTGTAAAATAAACACATAGGGAAGAACCTGAAATCAAAATCGAGACATACCAGTTTCAGGGAAAACAAATAAGTAAAACAGCAGTCCTGAAAAGCCAAGTTGCAACAAAGTAGTACAAAAAGTCTCAGAAGAGAGTAGAGAATTGAAAGAGTATTGTGATTGACAGTATGCGTGTGAGAGTATGAGTGTTGAACTTAGGATTCAAAAGTTCAAAGTTGTTTTAGTGCTGAAGGGTCGAGCCCCTTTTATAGTGCAGCAAACAAGTAAGAACAAGGTAAGGAAATAACATTGTAATCAATCTCCCTTTAGCTAAAGGATCCTAATTTCAAACCGGTAAAAACAATTAAGGAAAGGGATTTGAAAAAAAATATTTTCCAGGCAGTACAATAAAGGGTAGATACATAGTAGTTATTTAAGGCAACAACCCAATGGTACACGGTTTGTGTGAAATAAGGAAAGGGAATCAATCAGACAACTAGTAAAATCAAAGTTACAGGCTTTTACTCGAATGAATCAAGTCAGGAAAGGGTTAAAGACAGGTTTAATTTAAAGGAAATAAGTAACAATCAAGTAAACACTATTAAACGAATTCGAAATCAATTAGTAGTTGGCAAAAACCCTTTTGAAAGAAGAACTTCTCATATATAAAGCAGACAAATCAAACAAAAGAATCGTCATGTTACTTAGAAATTTAGTTCTAGCATTGAAAGGTTCAGAATCATAAGCAAGAGGATACGATTCCAATTGCAGACTCACAATAATTCTGAGAGTCCAGGGTCCCAACGTGGAACCCTAACTCGAACACAAAATCAAAATCGCCAAGGGGAACCCCTAAATCCTAGGGTTTCAACTTGAATCAGACATAAAGGTGAGAAAGCAAGCCATTGAAACAGACTGAAAGGTTTGTTTCAGAGCCTCAACAAAACAGATATGAGAGCATGTTTGAACAACAAAGTAAGAAACTAATTCAAGATCATGAAGAACATATTTGAGAAAACTCGGACCTTAAACGAGTTCAGAAGAAAGAGATGATACAAACTTAAACAAAAGCAGATGAAGCATGTTTAGCAAGAGTACGAACATAGTTTAGTAAGACAAAAATCAAAGAATCTCAACGGTAAACACATATAGTAAAAGAGCAAAGAAAACATAACAGGACTAACATAGGAGTAACATGTATAGTAGAAAAAAGAAAAGTAGACAGACAGTACATGCGTAGCCAAAGAAATCACGCGAGCATGATATAGACAACACACATAAAGCAAAGAAGAAGAAAAATCAGAAAGATTTTTGGAAAAATCCTTTCAGAAACCCTAAAATCGAAGATGAACAATTTTGAAAAGAACTTTTGGGGAAAACACTTTAAATGTCAAGTGAAGCATAGGTATAGCATAGATCTAAGAAACGACATGGAAAGAACTCGAATAGCTTAGGGTTTCGGAGAAACCCTAGATATGAGAAAGGCTTGGAAGAAGGTCCGATCTAGAGTCGGAGAGGTCAAGAATCAGGCTCCTGAGTCTTGAATATGCCGGAGCATGCCGGAGAAGCCATGGAATCAAAGGTCTGAGAAGATCGGAGAGGGAATCATCGAGGTCAGGTCTCGAAGCTTCGAACAACCATGGCTTACTGGTGAAGGTAGGTGAGTACCAACTATCCATGGCCTGAGAAGCCATGGATTCCGGTGACAGGCGGTTGAAAAGGGGTAGGAGGAGGCTAGGGTTCCGGAGAGCTTGAGAGATTTTGAGAGAGTTTGGGATTCAGAGGCGGCTGAGAAGTGGGGAATGGGGGATTGGGGTAGGTCATTTGGGGTTAAAATGGTAAGGGGGAATTATGACCGTTGATCTGTACGATCAACGACCTAGATCTAAAGGGGTAGGTGGGAACCGGGTAGGGTCGTTTGAATTAGGTTATGGGTTGGGTCGGATTAAAAAATGGGCCGGTCCGGTTGGGGTTGAGATTGGGTCAATTAAGGGTTAAAATTGAAATGTAAAAGAGGCTGTAATTGAAATGAAATGAGGCTAAATGCTAAATAGCCAGTTTTACCCTTTTTATTTATAAAAAATAGTAAAATGATTTTAAAAACAAATTAAAAGCACTGAACCAATTAGTAATATATAAATGTTAATTAAAAAATGACCAATTTTATAATTATAGAAATGCTATTAATCCTAAAATAGGCTAAAATTGCAATTGTATGTATTTTGGCTTTTAAAAATGCCAAATAAAATTGTAAAAATATACAAAAATCACCTTAACTATATTTTGGTGTAAGTATGAGAATGAAATAAACTATTCACCAAAGTTGATAGTTTTGGGAATAATTACTGATTTTTGTATTGCTAAAATGGACAATAAATTGATTTTAAAAATCTTTAAAATTTATGAAAAATACCAAACACTTGGGCATGCTTATATATGCATATATATGTTATTTTGAAGGTATTTTGAATATGAAAAAAATGCGTAGGGAAAAATTGGGTATCAACAATTACATGCCGATATCCTTACGCTGCTGTACGAGGCACCATCACTGCGTCGTTCATAACCCATCAGGAGCCCGTGCTCATCCACCAATTATACTAGTCCGTTCACTCCTTAGGGACATTAACTAAATGTGCGACAATATCTTCCAATTCAAAGTTATGTTGTATCCTTCTTCATATCAAGCAGCTCCTTTCCATCATATCAAATCTCCCGCCGTTATGCTAGCCAAGATTTCAAATTAATCCCGTAGACTCAATCACCATCCACTAAAATTCCCAAATAACTCCAAACTTTCCTCAAGGGTGTAGTTATCCTGCCACTGAATCCTTGTGCTGCTCTGCCACTCTCCCACTTTAGCCAAGCCCTCTTCTTTAAGCAACTATTCGACTTCTGCTACTTACACCTGGCTTTCTAGAAGTTTAACCACCGCATGGCACTTCCCACACTTCCTTCCTCATCCTTTGCTGCTCAGGTGATGCCTTAAATAAAAATCTATCTCGGCAACACTTGAACCAACAGATTGCTACTAACCTTTAAACATTTTCGAAGATCATCTTTCTCGAGCCGTCAGCATTAGAAATACAAATTCAAACCTAAACCACCGCACCTCGTGACCTCTGATAGCCGCTTCTCCAATACTATCTTACAATATCCTGCCCCCAGGGCGAATTGTAGAAGTTCATAACACCGGCGAACTTAGTACATTCAACGAGGACAACGACACCTCATCATAAATGAAAACTCCACCACACTCGTAAATACCAAGCCTCGGTACTCCATCAACCCAAATCTGAACATTATTAGCCCGATTGCCTTTCCCCCACCGGGAATAAAATACCGAATCTCCAAATCATGCACCGAGTAAACCTCCATTCGAGTCATTCACGGCTCCGACACGTAGGCAAATATCCTACCATCACATCAATACTGCGCGACAACCGTTCATAAGCACTATGGCAACTTGTGCCTAGCCTCAGAGCTCTCAGAAGTACGACTACTGAGCTGAAACGACAGAATATCCTTCCACAAGGCGACGACAATAGTCAAATCATCTACGCCGGGAGAAGCATCCCGCACCACCTCTGTAGTACCTATAAAATTTCTCAATTCCTGATTTATAATAAGTGCTTCGCGTCGCATAAGATCGATTGGGAAGGAACAAAGGAATAAGCCTCAAAGGAATCAAATCGCACGATGAGGAAATCAAGAAGGGAAGTGCTCCTAACAGCCCTGTAGCCTCCCGAAGATAAGTACAGACGTCTCCATACCGATCCGCGAGACTCTACTAGACTTGCTCATGACTCCTGAGACCTAAGGGAACCTAGTGCTCTGATACCATGTTGTCATGACCCAAAATCTACTAAGGGGCGTGATGGCGCCGGACACCACTGTCAAGCAAGCCAACACCAATTTACTTGTAATTTCTTGTTTTAATAACTTCAAAATCGTATCTTTTATATATTAAACAATAAGTATAGAATTTCACTGAATAGATATTTATGTGTTTAAGAAACTTAATATTAAATAATCCCATAAACATCCCAGAACCCGGTGTCACAAGTGCATGAGCAATTAATAAGAGATCGAATAAAGTACAATAACTGTCCGGAATATAAAGTGGACAGAAAGTAAATACAATACGCTGAAAGAGACTATACTGGCTGCGGGTCGCCTTGAGAACTGCAGCTCACCTAGTCTCCGTATCATCCATGATGCTACGCCCAATAGGCCACTAAAAATATATGTGCCTGTGCAACAAAACTGCACAGCAAGTGTAGCATGAGTACGAAAACAATGTGTACTCATTAAGTATCCCGTCTTATCTCGAAGAAGTACAGACGAGAGATCGACTTCGACACTTACCAGTGGTCCAATAATAATACACCAATAATATAATAAATTGAGGATTTTTTTATAAATATGATTGTAATTCGGTAGAATGAAGCAAGTAAACAATTCTTTCCTTTATAGGAAATTCCCAAATTTCTTCTCATCATTTATGCATTTATTCTCAAGCCGGGAAGAAACAATATCAAGTTCAATAAATTTCAAGGCAAGCAATACAAGCATGCGCAAATCATGCCGAGGTCGTACGGCCCGATCCAACAATATTTAAACTGTGCACTGCCAGAGGGTCGAATGGCGCGAACCATAGATGCATCTATTACCCCGCTCGCGAATCATACATGCGACGCGGTCAAATATAAATAAGCAATTGTCACACCTCCTTTTTACTACCCTGGGAAGGGGTATATAAGGGAGTTTTTCCAATTTAAGTGACCATCAAAACGGGATTATTATTTAAGATCAAAGTCGCCACTTGGGATAGTTAATGGTGTCCCAAGTCGCCGTTTTAGAATCTCAAATCGAGGAGATTTGACTCTATTTTAATGTCTGCGAAACACAAAAATTCGGGTAAGGAATTCTGTTAACCCGAGAGAAGGTGTTAGGCACTCCTGAGTTTCGTGGTTCTAGCACGGTCGCTTTGATCATACTTGGCTTAATCAAATTATTTAATTACTGATTTTAGAACCTATGTGCATTTGCCTTTTTAATTAAGAAATTATCTTAAAACAGGTCACGTGCACGTGTACCCGTTTGTTTGGCGCGTCAAAAAATCATGTCACGCGAACGTGTCCACAATTAATAATGCTTTATTATTATTAAGAAGGTTTGGCCGAAGTTGCGCGAATGCATACTCCGGTTTTGTTTTTAGAATCGTAATTATGTCACAAAAACGTGTACACAACCACGATGGTATATTAAACGTGCCTAAAGAAAACTACGAACATTCATTTTTTAATACCTAATTAAGTTATAAAATTAACACGAGGGCCATTGGGATTCAATTATGGATGGCACACCTCGGCCTAAAGAACTACATTTAATTAAAGAGGACTATATTAATAACAAATTTATTATTATTACGAAAGTTTGGTCGGAGTTGCGCGAACGCATACTCCGATGTGGTTTTTAAAATTGTAATTATGTCACGCGAACGTGTACACAATCACAATTGTATTTTAAACGCGCATAAAGACTTTTCTATGAACATTCATTCTTAATATCTAATTACAATATTCGTGAGGGCCATAGGTGATCTATTTAGGATGGCACACCTCTTATACAATTAAAGAGTTACATTTAATTAGGCCTAAAGGACATTCATACTTGCGAAAAGATGAGAAATGCTCAATTATTAGCAAGAAGGTTTAGGGTCCATGATGGGAATTGGGCTGAAATTAAGCCCAAGCAAACGGATGAAGGGGGAAATACAGCCCAACTGATTTGGCTGACTCGATTAGGCCAGCATTGAGCCCAGCTCTTTTAAAACAAATGCCCAACATTTAAGGCTCGTATTATACAGATTAGTAGCATGCTTAACAAAATCCATCAATGACATTGATTTAAACTTTGAATCAAACTCAAAACAGAGATTAAATTGACAGCAGAGTCCAAGGATGGAACTCCGATTGGGTTGTCTCTGATGGGCCAATTCAGGGCCCAATTAAGACTCAAGTCTCTTTAGTCGCGTACAGCCCAGGACATTGAGAACTTCAGCACAAATTAAAGGCTTGTTCTAAGTCTAGCTATTAACAAACTATCAGTATTAACCAGGAAAGATGTAACCTTACTTATCCATGAATCATATTGAATTAAGGATACAATCATTTTACTACTGCTGCAATTCCAGAAAGTATAATAAAATTCCTGACTCTAGACAAACGCTGCATTATTCAACACGTATGGCCTATTCATATGAACCTGCTCATATATTTCCCTAAATCTAAATACATATTCATGCTAATAACACTAATTGTAATCATGCTGAGGGTATTGAACCAGTTAAGCACATATGGACAGCTTATAATCACAAGTTTTAAATGCAATCCCACATATTACACTTGTAGGGATAGCTGAAGTTACCTAGCAAAGTGTAAAGAACTACTAAAACTAACTCAGGCCTTCGACACTCAAATACCATGACTGACAGTAGTGAACATCAAATTTGAGGGTAAAGTAACTCAAATAACTGGGAGGAAAATTACAAACAAAGGAAAAACAAGGAAAACCACTTATAAAAAAATAGATCCGGAGCTTTTCATTTTCCAGCCACTATGTTATAACCACATTTGCTTTTGTGAGAATACCTGGATACAGCAAAAGGGAAAAGAAATTCCTGATATTAGCTAGAGTGACCCAATATAGAAGATCAGTAGAGCTTAAACAGTAGTAGTCAGGAGCAATACAACCAGTTTAATCCATGTTTGGAACCCAAAAACCAGCAAAATATTGAAACTCTTTTTAAAACCCAGGAAAATCAAAACCAGCTACCCAATGAAACGGTATTCGAGACGCCTTTTTAGTGTTTTTTTTTTCAGTTCTGAAAATTCTATCAGTGTGTGTTTTAGAATTTTAGGTGCAGAGAATAGTGATTCAAGTCCGTTTTTAGAGTGAAGGGCATGGCACTACTTATAGGCCTCTAAGGCCATGTGCTCAAAACAGAATTGGGAATTATTCCCAGCCTGCAAAAGGAATCTTTTTAACCACCTGGACAGCTGGCTGTCCCCTATTGGCTCAGCATTTTTGTGCTAACCAAATAGGGACAGCTGCCCCTTCCTCTAGAAGCTTTTAAGTGTAGGAATTATCTGAAAGTCCCTATCTCATTTCTAGCTTAAACCCTTAAGTTTTTTAGCTATTCAATTAGCACCCTAAGTGTTTTAAACATTTACAAACCTAGGTAACAGAAAACAAACAAGCTAATATCTTCAAACGGATTGAAAGCAAACGAAATTCAAAGCTGAAAAGAGTATCTAACAACTGGTGAATGAACCTAAACCACTAAAATGACGCAAATTCATAATTAACTAAGCTATACAATGAACCCTAAATGGAACTTTCACGAGTACTGGAATAATCGATGCACTCTAAAACAAAATTGTTAACTAAAACATGCTCAAATAAACCACAACAATGCAATTGAACCTCGAGTTACACCTACATTCTTCTAACATAAGCTGAAATCAGAAAATACCATTGGAACAACATTATTTCATGCATTGAACTAAATTGACTTTAGACATGTGATGAAATTCTAGTCTGAAGCCCTAAATACAAAAACAAAACAAATGACACACAAAACCTAACGTGCAACTAAACAGAATAAAAATTATGAAGAATAAACCAAGAGAAAGGAGAGGAAAAGAACAGAGAAAATCAAATAAAAATAAAGCAGAAGAAAATTACCTATGTTTGCTCCAAACGAGATCCGCTATGAACTTGACAAGACTCTATCGAAGTAGAATTGAACTCGAACTACCATTAATCCACTGTTCTTAACAAAATCAGTCGACTAATGAATGTTTTGGGTTCACTTGACCAACAATTGACCGAAAAACAAAAAAAGGGGAAAAAATTAGGGTTCAAGATTTCCATATTCAAAATTCGAGCAATTCGGGAAGGAATTTTTGGGAATCAAAGGCAGGGTAGTAATGAGGGAAGGTCAGGGGTCATACGGTGTGAGTTTGGGGTTATTTGGGTGAGTTAGGGTTTTGGGGCATCGATCTTAGATCTAAGATTCGAGCCGTTTGGTGATGATTCGAGGGACATGGATTAGGGATTTGGAATGAGGAAGCAACAGGGGTTTTGGGGTGTTAATTTGGAGTGGATTGGAGGTAGTCCCCGCCGTGAGGCGATTTCCAGCGGCGGAATAAGGCGGAGACGGTGAGGGAATTTTAGGGCGGCTGGTCTCTAGGATTTTGGGTTAGAGACGGACTAGGGGGGTCGAATGGGTATGGGGGGCGTTTGGACGGTCTTATACTTGGGGGGGGGGGTAGGGGTTAGTTCCGAACCGTTGGATCAATAGGATCCAACAGCTGTGATCAAAGATAGATGAAACGGTGTCGTTTTGGTTGGGGGGGGGGGGAGTAAGGCTGGAATAGGTATTTGATTTGGGCTCGGACCTTGGGGCGGGTTTGGGGTGTGTTTTAGCTGAAAAATTTGGGCTTTGGTCCAATAAAATTAAACAAAAACCCCCTTCTATCAAATTTCCCTTTCTTTTTGTTTTTCTTTTTCTTTTCTTTTCTTTTTCTTTAATTAAAAACCTAACTTAAAATCCAAAATTAATCTAGATTGAAAAACTAACCAATTTCCTAAAAAGTAAAAAAAAAAAAAGAAAATTCTTGATCTTAAATTAAAAGAGAAAAACTACTATTCTAAAATTAAAGCTAAATATGCAAAAATGAACCATTTTTGTGATTTTCATTTTTAATAAAACAAGTAACTAACTAATTAACCTTAAAATGTAAAAAAACAAAACCTAAATGCAATGCATGGTATTTTTGGCATTTTTCATGACTTTTAATGGAAATTAAACGTGCACAAAAATGCAAACAATTAATAAAATCCTAACCTACAAAATGGCAAATAATTGGAAAAACCTATTTTCTAGAATTTTATTGGAGTAATTCATGCAGGGCAAAAATCATGTGCTCACAGCTGCCCCTCTTTGCTCGAAAAATTGAAGAGTTTTCGTGCAAAGATAAAGTGAGCAGATACGAGTGATTTTTGCCCGTTTGAACACTCCGTGGGAAGCATTTTGAAAGATTTGACCGAACCTTGCTTCCGAGGTTGCCTACATATCCTTGGCTATAAAGGAATCAGGTCAGTGTAGTTCGGGAAGTTTTGGTAGCTGGGACTACCGAGAAGCTGTGATTTCACTGTTGTTGTTGCTGCTACTGCTTGCTGAACTCCTTATTACACCGAGTCAAAACAAAAGAAGCTAAACTAAACTATGATCTATGAATTACAAGAATCCTATCTACGTATCTTCAAACGTGATCTTGCAGCTTCTGCGGCTCTGTGGTGCATCTTGAGTTGTTGACTCGTACTTCCCAAGTAGCTTCCTTTGTTGCTGACTTGAATGGCATTCTGAAGTGAATTCCCTTGTTTTCCAGGTGGGCGCCTGATTGCTGAACCTCGAACTGTCTTCCTCTTGAAACTTGAGCTGTTTTCCCTTGTTCTCCAAGTGGGCGCCTGATTGCTGAACCTCGAACTGTCTTCCTCTTTAAACTTGAGCTTCCTTCCCTTGTTCTCCAGGTGGGTGCCTGATTGCTGAACCTCGAATTATCTTCCTCTTGAAACTTGAGCTGCTTTCCCTTATTCTCCAGGTGGGCGCCTGATTGCTGAACCTCGAACTGTCTTCCTCTTGAAACTTGAGCTGTTTTTCCTTGTTATCCAGGTGGGCGCCTGGTTGGTGAACCTCGAACTGTCTTCCTTTGAAACTGCTTTCCCTTGAAACTTGAACTGTCTTCCCTTATTCTCCAGGTGGGTGCCTGATTGCTGAACTTGAACTGGTCTTCCTTTTCAAACTTGAGCTGCTTTCCATTATTCTCCAGTTGGGCGCCTGACTGCCGATACTCAAACTGCTTTCCTTTGAAATTGTTATCCCCTTGAATCTTGTGCTGTCTTCCCTTGTTCTCCAGGTGGGTGCCTGATTGGTGAACTCGAACCGTCTTCCTTAGGCACTGCTTTCCCTTTGAACTGTCTTCCCTTGTTCTCCAGGTGGGTGCCTGATTGGTGAACTTGAACTGCTTTCTCTTGAAAGTGCTTTTCCTTTGAACTGTCTTCCCTTGTTCTCCAGGTGGGTTCTTGATTGCTGAACCTGAACTGCTTTCTCTTAAGACTGCTTTTCCTTTGAACTTGAACTGTCTTCCCTTGTTTTCCAGGTGGGCGCTTGATTGCTGATCCTCAAACTGTCTTTGTCTTGAAACTTGAGCTGTTTTCCTTCGTTCTCCAGGTGGGCGCTGATTGCTGGTCCTCGAACTGTCTTCTTCTTGAAACTTAAGGGCGCCTGATTGCTGATCCTCGAACTGCCTTCCTCTTGAAACTTAAGCTGCTTTCCCTGAAACTCGAATTGTCTTCCCTTGTTCTCTAGGTGGGCGCCTGATTGCCGATACTCGAACTGCTTTCTCTTGAGACTACTTTTCCTTTGAACTGTCTTCCCTTGTTCTCCAGGTGGGCGCCTGATTACAACAAAACAGACAAAACAAACAAATTTTTCTGCCTAACATCGGTGATTGTTTACCGGCTCTTGTTATCAAAATAAGTTCTAAGTAAATTCTCTTATCCTTAAAACTTCCAACCAAGTCTTATCCCAAAAGTAAAAACTTAAATGCTAAATTATATTTCCCAGAAGTAAAACTCCCGTCAGACCTTGTCACTTGTGAGGTCTCAAAACTTACTAAATCCCATTATCCAAGAGGGTATTGAAAACTTACGGCCAAGCCTGTCCGGTACCTGCTTTCTTCACGGAGGGTTTCTCCGGAACAAATAAAATTTTCTGCCCCTATTTCAATCAAAGAAAAATCTTGTTAGTTTGAAAATGTGGTGGTTAGTTTGCGGCATTCTTGCTGAGGGTGGCCTTTCCACTGTCACACTTTGTGCTGCTCAACTGCATCCAACTGGTAAGGGATTGTTTCACCTTCTGATTGAACCTTAACCACGGAACTCTGAATGACCTGAGTGCCCTATATTCAACCTGCTGTTTTAACCTTTTTGTCTTTCCAATTTGAATCTCTTTATTTCTCCCCACAATTCATGAAACCACTTGATTACTTGAAACTCTGCTAACACCTTATTTTTTCCATTGTTCATCATGGTATTTCTGGCATGCTGTGACCGCACTTTGCTTTGTGCAATTTGGAAGTTGGTAATAAGATTTGCAATACCTTCTTGTTCGCTAAGCAAGGCTATCATTGGAAAAAAGCCTTAGAGAAAGTAGACCCAAAAAGAAATGGAATGCAATGACTTCGAGGGTTATGAATAAGGAAGATTCAAAACAAGAAGATTGTTTGAGGAAGAAAAGGAAAAGGGACTTATCTGAGTGAGGTTGCTGGCATCAATGATCATGACATCCATTTTGGATTAATCAACCTAGTCCATTCAGTCATTCCTCTTTCAGTCTTCACACTTCATGCCTGGGGTTCCCATGATCTAATTCCTTTGCAAAGTCAACAAACTTATTCGGCTTGCGGCGGCCTGAAGGGTTTTTACCAACAAACCTCTCTCATTTATTCATCTCTTAGCTCACCGTCGCCATACGGTGCCCGTGAGGTTTTCACCAATAAGACTCTCATGTTAATTCCTCTCAGCTCTCCGTTGCCTTACGGTGCCCGTGAGGGTTTTCACCAATAAGACTCTCTCATTTATTCATCTTTCCCTGCGCAGAACGGAGTGTTGCCCCTGATATGAATCATACCTCTAGCTCGCTTGACCTGGCATCCCTCGAAGATTGATCGGAAGGTCTTTCTTTGGACCGTAATATGGGCTTTTGGACAGGGTTAGAAAGAAAGGGATATCATAAAGGCTCGAAACAACTTGAATGGGTTTAATATTATAACTTTTGGAATCAGAATATTTTACAAACCGCAAGAAATCAGGTATAGGAGTTGCTTTGTTTTTGTACTTTTCTCTTTCTCTTTCTCTTTTTCTCTTTTTTTTCTTTTCTCTTTTCTTCTTTTCTCTCTTTTCACTCTTTTTTTCTCTCCTTTTCTTTTTCTTCTTCTCTCCCCTTTTTCTTCTCTTTTTTTTTCTTTTCTTTCTTTTGCTTCACTTACTTTTTTTTCAGTTTCTTTTCTCTTTTCCTCCTCTCTTTACCTTTTCTCTTTATGGAAGTCACAACATGTAGGGAAATTATTGAGGCAACAGTCGCCTTTTGGGATGAAGAAAGGGCCGTATTCAGATTTGGGGAAAATAAGATGACACCATTGTTAGAAGAAATTGGAGGCTTCATAGAGAATGTGAGTTTGTTATGGAAAGGAAGACATTCTTGGCAAAGCGCTGACATGATTATTCCAAAAAATCCCTCAATAAAAGAGTTCCTTGAAAAGTTTGGTTTTGAGAAAGAAATTGGGCTAGAGCATTTGAAAGAATCCAAGATACCCCTGGACTATTTGTTCGACATCTTTGGTTTTAGATGCTTTTCTACGACATCGATAGGTGTTCTCCTCACATGCTTCTTGGAGTGAAAAGAGGGTATTTGCTTTTTCGGTTTGTTTCCTTGGGCTCCTAATATTTCCTCGAGGAGCAAAACAGGAGATTCACACATGAGTTGTTATGGTTACTGATGCATTGTTTAATGGCATTGATGGAAAGCCATAAATCATAGTGCCGATGGTTGTTGCAGATATATACCGAGCTTTGGGCTTTTACAAGAAGGGATTTAAAATTTTTGAGGAATGTAATTTGTTGTTGTAGTAGGGATTTATGGGGCATCTCCAAGAGATCAATGGAAGTCAAGAGCTTTACAAACAAAATGGTTCTAATCATATCACTTCATACACGATCCCAGTGGTTGCATTCAAGCGTCCGAATAATGTTAAAGGGTGGGAAAAGAGCAAGCTGAATGACACCACGATTCAATGGATGTTTTCTTGGTATCCTTTTGAGAATTTCGTAATTCGTGGAAAAATTCTACCTTACTTGGTTCTCATCGGGCTTTTCGGACTTCAACCCTATGCTCCATTACGAGTTATGAGACAAGCCGGAAGAACGCAAGTCATACCGCAGGTTGATAACATGGATCATTACCGAATTGACTATGATAATGATAAGATTCCTTTTGCGAAAGAAATTCTCAGGATGTGGAGAAATAAGAAAGCTATGGTCAAGGATACAATGCACCAGATAGGTACCAAGCTGGGTGTAACACTTTTTACTCGGCATGGTTGCGTGCCAATCTTGAAGGTTCTGTCACAAGAGGGACTAATACCGGAGGAAGAATTAAAGATAAGGCAGCTGAAGCTGAAATTAAGTACCGTTGGTCGAAAAGAAGGGTGTCCGAGTCTGAAGCAAAGCACAAGGATCATGAGAAGAACAACCAAGAGATTGAAATGTTGAGACAATGAGAGAAAATGCGGAGGCAACAAATAGAAAAGTGGAAACAACAAGCTGTGGAAATGGAGCAAGGACTCAAAGATTTGGATGGAGACCTCGAGGAGCAATTCATAGAATGCTATTGCCAAGGACTCGACAAAGGAGGAAAGTTAGCCATGGTTTACCTTATGAAGAATCGCCAGAAAATTTATGAGGCAATCAGAGCAGCAAAGAGGCTAAGGGGCAATGAAGAACCATCCTCAGTCAATTAGATTAGAACTATGTTTTAATCTTTATTTCAATTAAGACTATTCCATTGTAATCATTTTAGACTAAGGCAATGTTGGTATTTCTCTTTTCATTTATATACTAAGACTCAAATCATCAATGGAAGTTTGTTTAGGGGTATCTAATTAAGGAGCAATGGAATGATACATAATGGTGTGTTTATCTCTTAAATTTTCGCTAGGCCTACCTCTGGCACAAAGAGGTCCCATGCATACTAGGACACTCTTATCAATGCTTGACTTATTATTCATTACGTGATTTGTTTGTTATAGGATATACTTGCATTTAAATTTAATCACCACTTACTAACATTGTCTTTTATTTCCTTTCTAAAGGTTTTCTATTTTATTACTCCCCAAGGTTGATTTGTGTTGACTTCGAACTGGCTGAACACCAATACTTCACGAGATCCAAGGCACGAGCAACTACCAACATGACTGGTTTAAACACATCTAATCAGACAGGCTTAGGACTTGTCATCGTTCCACGAGACGAACCCGAGGCTTCGGAAGGAAGGGAGGTTACCCTTCGTGATGAGCACATCGCCCAGTTGTCGCAACAAGTGTCTAACCTGCAAGGTCAAATTGAGCGGCTTCGGAACCTTACCAACCTTTCCATCAGCCTCAACACAACACTTCCCGAAGAAAGGAAAAATGCACCTGTCCCACCACCTTTCCCATCTTTTGACTTACCTATCCCTGAACACCTTCCACCAAATCCTCCACCTCACAACACCAAGCCAAAATCCACTAACGCACATGCTAACCCGCAACAAGCCAACCCATGGACTTTTACCATATCATATGTTTCCCAACCACCACTAGACCAAAGCACCCTGCTCACCCAAAACCACCATGTAACCCAACACATACCGATGGCACACGTCGCTATTCCTAACATGCAACATGTGCCACCGGTATATGTAGCGGAAGCACAACCTTTCACTACCTCTATGCCTTACCAACTTCATTCCGAAGTGTATCAGTATCCAGAAATAGAAAAAGAAGTAAGGGACAAATTCGACGAGTATACGGTGAAAGAGATCCGTAAGTTGAAGGTAGCATTCAAAAGTCTCAAAACTGTTAGGAGTATGAGGATTTGTGTGTTCATCCCGATGTCGATTTACCTGCGGGAAATAAAGTACAAAAATTTGACATGTTTGATGGAAAAGGAAACCCACGAGCTCATTTGAGGTCGTATTGTGATAAGTTAGTTGGAGTGGGAAAGGATGAAGCTATCAGGATGACGCTTTTTATAAGGAGTCTTACAGGGGAAGCCCTTGTTTGGTACATAAGTCAAGACCCACAGAAATGGCACAACTGGAGTGTCATGGTGCAAGAATTCATGGACAGATTCAGATTTAACACCGAGACCAACCCAGATAGATTCTATTTGATGACGTTGGAGAAGAAAACAACAGAATCCTTTAGAGAGTATGCCATAAGATGGAGGGCAGAATCAGTAAGAGTCCAACCCCCGATGGGAGAGGATGAGATGACAACTACTTTTATTTAATCTCAAAACGGATGCGACATACTATGAGAGATTTATAAGCATGCTGGGGCAGAAATTCTCGGAAGTTGTTAGGATGGGAGACGTTATAGAGGAAGGTCTCAAAGTAGGAAAGATTACAAACTTGGCAGCATTACAAGCAACGAGTAAGGCAATCCAGTCAGGAACTATTGGAGGAGCAAGTAAGAAGAAGGAGAAAGAAGTATCCGTTGTTATGACAATCCAAGATCGCAGGCCTAACCAAATGTTAACCTACCAAAACCCGTTACCCTAACCTTCACACTATAGCCCATAAACCCAAACTCCTCAACCTTATTACCAGCCTTCACCCATTAACTATCCTATTTATAATGCCTAACCAACCTATTATCCACCCCGAGCACCCACATACCAGAATCCATCACATTACCAACCCACATATCCATCTCAACCATGCTACAAATCACAAAACCGCCCAAACACACCTAGACCTCATCCGAGCTTTGAAAGAAAACTAGCCAAAGCCTATACACCCCTAGATGAACCTTTAGCCCAGTTGTATGAAAGATTGAGAGCCGTAGGAGTACTCCAACCAGTCCCGGAAAGATTTTCTGACCCCCTCCAAGGATGGTATGATGGGACTAAGCGTTGTGCATATCACTCTGGTGTAACTGGACATGACACAGAAAATTGCCTTACTCTCAAAGATAAGATTGAAGAGTTGATCAAAGCAGGTACCATCCAACCTAAGGGAGCACCCCCCAATGTGAACAACAACCCTCTTCCAAATCATGGTGATACCGGTATTAACATTTCATCTACTGATGAAGATTGGAATTTGGAAGGCACTATTGTACCAGTTGAAGACGAGAAAAAGGCTGTGTCATTTGCCTTTATTGCTCCTGTCATCACAGTGAAGTACGAGCACCAATCGAGGTGGAATTACTCCTTCCGAAACCCAGGATCATGGCTCTAGTTACTCAGACACCCTATTTTGAAACCAAATCAGTTCCTTGGGACTATTAGTCTTATGTAAGGAACAAAGGAAAGGAAAAATTAGTTGTAGAAGATGCTGCTGCATGTATGACGAGATTCGGCCTGTGTTATATTCATGAAGAAGCATCACGAGGAACTTCAAGTAAGAAAAACAACCAGAAGAAGTCTGTGACAGAAGCTGAAGTAGAAGAGTTTTGAAGAAAAATGCAATGTAGCAGATACTCTGTTGTAGACCAACTGAAGAAGACGCCGGCTCAAATTTCCCTCATGTCATTATTGATGAGTTACGACAGCCACAGGAATGCTTTGGTAAAAGTACTTAATGAAGCATATGTGCCAGCCAAGACAACTAGTGAACATTTGGAAACTATGGTAGCCCAAATTCTAGAAGCCCACAAGATTTCTTTTCACGAGGATGAATTGCGGCCTAAAGGTCTAAGTCACAACAAAGCTTCGCACCTCATTGTCAAGTGCAGGGACAAGTTTATTTCTAGGTTTTTGATTGATAATGGTTGAGCACTCAATATATGTCCTTTCACTACCCTCAAAGCTTTGGTAATTGACATTGGAAAAGTTCGTGAAATTCATGTGAATGTTACAGCTTTTGATAGAGCGCAAATGAGCGCTATTGGTGAAATTGACTTAGCATTACAAATTGGGCCTGTGGAGTTTATCATTGAATTTCAAGTGTTAGACATATCTGCTACTTATAATTTGTTGTTGGGAAGGTCGTGGATTCACATGGCCGGTGCAACCCTTCCACTTTGCACCAGAATGTGAAGTTTGTGTGGAATCACCAGGAAGTTGTGATTCATGAAGAAGCAAGCAATCCTATTTACCCCGGGAATTCAATCCCTATCATTTAAAGTATGGAGAGGCTGGAAGGAGCCACTTTGCACATTGAAGAAATTGTGATTTCTAATCGAGGTAAAGAGGTGAAGTTGCCAAGTGTGTTCGTGATGGTGGCATCAGAAATGTTGAAGAATGGTTTCGAGCCTGGTCGAAGACTTGGAGCAAGGTTGCATGGAATAGTGGAGCCAATTCAGTTACCAGGTCAGAACAACACCTTTGGCCTAGGGTACGAACCCACTCCAAAAAAAAGTCTCGGAGGCTCATCTCAAGAAGAAATGTCACATTGTCCTACCACAACCTATCCCGCCGCTAAGCCAGTCATTTCCCAAGATAGTTACTATTCATAAGCTAGATGGAGATGCTGAAGATGACCTCATTGAAGGAGTTAGGAACCTATTCATTGCTGATTGCAACATGATTCTAAAAGATTGCACTGAGACGCTAACTATTTTTGACGCCGCACCTGGAGATGCTTTGAACAATTGGACTTGTACCCCGTCACCGGTTCGCCGGGAGTCTTGGTAGATGGAATGTATTAGTGCATTCTTAACAACACGATACAAAATTGAGCAACCCATATACTACTTGAGCAAGAAGTTTACACCGTACGAAGCACGATATTCTTTGTTGGAACGCACCTGTTGCGCCTTAACTTGGGTTGCACAAAAGTTGAGGCACTACTTGTCAGCATACACCACTTATCTCAGTTCCAGGATGGACCCGCTCAAGTACATCTTTCAGAAAGCTATGCTTACTGGGAAGCTGGCGAAGTGGTAGATTTTGCTAAGTGAGTTCAACGTTGTGTATGTTACTCAGAAGGCCATTAAAGGACAAGCTTTAGCTGACCACCTTGCAGAAACTCTAGTGGATGAAGAATATAAGCGACTTAGGACGTACTTCCCAGATGAAGAAGTATTGTTCGCTGGAGAAGACATTTTAGAAGCATATTCTGGTTGGAGAATGTTCTTTGATGGAGCCGCAAACTTCAAAGGAGTCGGAGTTGGAGCAGTACTAGTTTCAGAATCTGGACAACATTATCCAATCTCAACGAAACTTCGGTTTTCGTGCACTAATAACATGGCAGAATATGAGGCTTGTATACTTGGGCTTAGAATGGTCGTTGACATGAACATCCAAGCGTTATTAGTTATAGGTGATTCAGACTTGCTGATTCATCAAGTACAAGGTGAATGGAATACAAAGAACACAAAAATCCTACCGTATTTACATTGCTTGAAGGAGTTGTGTAAGAAGTTTAGACTTCAAGCATGTTCCAAGAGTTCAAAATGAGTTCACAGATGCTTTTCAACTTTGTCTTCCATGATTAAATATCCAGACAAGAACTACATAGACCCTATTAAGGTGAAGGTGCAAGATCAGCCGGCTTATTGTTTCCCTGTGGATGAAGAGCCGGATGGAGAACCATGGTATTATGGCATTAATAGGTATCTCAAGACTAGGGATTACCCTGAAGGGGCAACCAGTACCTAGAAGCGAACGCCTAGGAGATTGGCAAATCACTTTTTCCTAAATAGCGAAATCCTATATAGGAGGACCCCAGATTTAGGATTGTTGAGTTGTGTAGATGCCAGAGAAGCAACCAAGATGATTGAAGATATACATGCAGGAACATGTGGGCCTCACATGAATGGTTTTACTTTGGCAAGAAAATTCTACTAGGCAATTGGTTTTGAAACGCATATTCCCACACCGAGATGAAGCTAAAGAAAAGTTTGCACCAAATTGGCAAGGTCTGTACATGGTGCATTGAGTATTGACTGGAGGAGCACTGATTCTAGTAGAAGATGGAGATGTGTGGCCCAAGCCCATCAACGCAGATGCAGTCAAGAGATACTACATCTAGAGGCATATCTAGAAACCTCTTTCTTTTCTATGTAATGCTTCTTAATCTAAATGAACTACGTTTGACTTGATTCCCGTTTAAGAGGGATACGTAGGCAGCCCTGTGGGTTCGATCTCATCATAATAAAAATTCATATTTCCCCCAAGATGTAAGTTGGGGCAGTTTTTAAAGGCATCGTCATGAGAAGGCATCAGTCATTGACGAAAGATGGTCAAGCAAGATGAATGAGAACATTTCAGATGAGGACGTTCACTTTGTTTCACAAGCATGTCACAGTGCAGAGTTCGGCAACAACTTTATTTTTTAAATTATATATCTATGCATATTTTTCTTATTAAAAATAGAGTTTTCATAAAAAATTTCTTAAGTATCGTTCCCCAAGATTCAGTATTGGGCGGAGGTTGCAAGTCCAAACAAAGTCGGAAGCGTAAGTTTGTCAAAGGCCGGAGCATCAAAGTCAACACGAATCAACCTCCCCCCAAAAAACTCACAATTTTTCTTTGAATGCAGATTTTCAAGATAGTGGAAGCAGAAAAATAAATAATGAGTATAATTACCAAGAACATTTGTCGAGCGGTTTGAATTTCTTTATAATATTTTATAGAAAACAACACCTCTTCAATGGTGATGATCTGTAAAATTTAATTTTGAGATTATAAGATATTTTTTCCTACACTGATTGTCATTACTTTTCAATCACTAACTTTTTAAATGCGAAATGTGTTGCACTTGGCTTTAAATATATTGCATATTGGCTTTCAAATGCACCACACCATTGCTTTCAAATGCACCGCAAATGCACTGCACTATTGCTTACAAATGCACCGCACAAATTCTTTCAAATGCGTTACACCATTGCTTTTGTCACGCCCCAACCTCGGGAGGCGCGACCGGCGCTCAATCGAGTGAACCCAACTGAGCAAGTCCTTTTGGACACTTTCTACCCAACTCACTATGATCAAGAAACCATGCTTTCATTTATTTATATAGTAGGAAAGATCGTACATGCAATGTTGTTAGTTCATTTTATATTACAACCCTTAAACCATAGTTAAGTTTCCAAGATTTCATACAGTTACAGTTTAGAAGAAATAGAGTTTAGAATTACAACATAGTCCAGTGACCCATCCATCACCCGTACATAACCCACACAAACGTCTACGGAGCCTCTAAAGATACAAAAGACAGTTATGATAATGCCGGCAACAAGGCCCCGGCTATACCTCAAAAGTGGTAATTTATAACAAAAGATACACTGCAAAATCCCTGGAAGAAAAGGGGCTCACTAAGATTGCTGAGATGAGGATGCTCCGCTACCTACGATCGGCACTATCTGCTATGGAACCACCTACATCCATTCAAAGATATAGCGCCCCCGGCAAAAGGGACGTTAGTACCATGGAATAGTACTAGTATGTATAACTAAACACCATCTCATTAGAAAGAACTATCATACAAGAATAAAGAAATCATAA
>NW_017670906.1:19836-43925 GCF_001879085.1 Nicotiana attenuata | reverse complement strand
ATACACTTTTATCATTCATGCATGCAAGATAATCAATCCTTATACCCATGAACACACTTGTTAATTACTCATTTTAGTAGGAATTTCGAAATCAAAGATTAGGGCACAAGTTCTTACCTCTTAGGATGAAGGCTTAGTAACTTTACTTGATAATCTTCAAAGATTTGGGGTAGAGACTTGGTGAGGATCACTTCCTCCCTCTAGAACTCTTTCTCTCACTCTAAATGTAGTAGAAAATAGCACAAAAGGGTCTAATGGGGTGTTTTTAATGAGATGGGGTCGGGTTTTAAAAGTTAGAAAATAGGAGCCCCGACTCAATTTGTTGTCGCATATGCGACCGCATAACTGATATGCGGCCCGCAAAAGGGACCGCAAAAATGGCCCTCAAGACTTGAACATTCTGCCCGGGTATGCGACATAAATGCAGTCCGAATACGTGTTCTGTGGTCGCATGATGCACCATAGAACTGCCCTTCGCAAAAATCCCAAGGAGGTTATGCGACGACTATGCGACCCGCATATCGATTATGCGATCGCATAATTTGGCCGCATAGTTGTCCTCAAATTAGCCAACATTTTTCCTCATTCTGCGGCAGTTATGCGGCCCACATTGCTACTATGCGGTCGCATAATGGGCCGCAGAAACGCGCTCTTCTGAAAAATATTTTTCCTTAACTTTTTAATGCACAGATCAATCAATTTCTAACACATATTCCTAACTAGGCACTACGAGATTTCAGCCTTTTGAGTAAAAAATTTCACGGGGCCTTATATCCTCCCCCACTTAAGATCATTTGTCCTCGAATGAGGGTCAAGGTTCACTCATTAGCAACCTTATGCAACTTCAGCTTTTCACATCATGAAACATATCAACAGCCCCAAATTTGGCTCTCCCTAAATTTCCAAAAATTTTGCCAGAGTTTCCTTTGTAACTAGGCATATCCACCTGCCAGAGAGCCCTAGAAACATATCCTAACAGCATATACACAATCCATTGACATGACATAACTCGTAACGACACCAACTATGGCCCCATAGGCGGCATATAACCAAAACGGAACAGTTTTACATAGACCAAATCAAGTGATACAAAGTTCATAGGAACCAAATTCATAGGAGCTATTACATGGCTATACAAACATATGCGGGTACTTCTTTTTTCATTTCTTCCTCGACTTCCCAAGTGGTTTCCTCAACCTGCTGGTTCCGCCATAACACTTTCACGGAGGCAATTTCTTTATTTCTCAACTTCCGGACTTGCCTGTCAAGAATGGCAACTGGAATTTCTTCATATGACAGTTCTTCATTAATAGTTTCAACCGGCACAATAGTGGATGGATCTCCCACTACCTTCTTCAACATAGACACATGGAAGAATGGGTGTACCAACAATATCTCGGGTGGCAGCTCAACCTGCTCGCCGTGAAGAATTGTATAAATATCTAACAGATATTCCTAACTAGGCACTACGAGATTTCAGCCTTTTGAGTAAAACATTTCACGGGGCCTTACAGCTTTCGAATGCATCATTGCTTGAAAAGGCACGACATAAATGTTTTCAAATGCATTGCACTATTGCTTTCAAATGCATTGCACAAATACTTTCAAATGCATTGCACCATTGCTTTTAAAGGCACCGCAAAAGCACCATTGCTTTTAGAGGCACCACAAATGCACCACACTTATGCTTTCGTAAGCACTATATCATTACTTGCAAATGCACAATGCAAATGCTTTTAAATACACTGCACCATTACTTTTTAATGAACCACACAATTTCTTTGCAAATGCACCGCAAATATTTTCACCACCTTAAGTCATTTGGCTTAAATGCCTCATTTTCATCAATCATTGGCTTAAATGCCTCGTTTTCATCAATCATGCGGTTGAATGCTTCATTTTCATATGTCATCGCTGAAAGGCACCATTTACATGAATCATTGGCTCAAAGCCTCATTTCATTAGTCATGATCAAAGAATTAATTTTAAAATACCTGGCTTATTTTATAATAAATTAACGGCTTAGAAGTGGCATTTTAATGAAATTATTTTTTATGACTTATGGCATTTTATATCTTGTTTACTAACAATTTTACCTAGTCTGATGAGCTTAGTATGAAATATAGCACATCAAATCGTGGATCTTACCTAAGCAGTGAACTGGGGCAATTGTTGACGGTGGAGTTAAACTCGTCAGCAAGAGGTCAAAGATTTACTCCTATCTACATTCTCGCATATTCGCGGATATGTGGGTAATTCAAATACACTTGAGTCTGCTCGTATCCATCTTGAGTCTTATGTCCACGCAATTTTATTCAAATAATCTCATCATCCTTTATCTCAAATACTTGGTCTCGGCGTTTCAATATCGGGGCAGTTTTAAAACCAGCATCCATTTGAACTATATGTGGCCTGATTCTCGTAAAGCCGAAAATATGTAGGCAACTCAAATACCGGAGTCCGGTCACAACCTTTCAAATGCCTTTCATCTCGAAAATCATTTCGATCCTTCCCTAGGCATGTCCACCTTCAATAGGACATCTAGGCTCGTCCGCTTTTACTAAGACATCTAGGCTCGTCCACCTTTAATAGGAAGGTCCGCCTCAAAATAGGATATTCGATTGATATGATCCCACTCCATAATTTTTACAACATCTATAATCCTTATCCTTTCAAGGGCATATTTGTTGACTGGGACAAAATTGGCTACTACATCAATTTCTTTGCTCGAAAATTCTTTCATCATGTCCGATCAAAGAAGGGCAGCTGTTGATACCTAATTTTGTCCTACTTTTCCTTCAATTATTTTCTTTATGTTTCTCGATCTTTATGTTTACTACACCAATAACCTTGTCTCACCCATTGCGAACTGCTCAGGCAACAAGCCACCCCAGACATGACCAAAAGTCTCATATGATGCAAATACGTGCCAATAGGCTACCAACTCGAACGTGATACATAAGAAAGATGAGCTCTGGAAGGGACGACTCCACTTATGCAGCTAATATGAACTCTCCTCAGAAAATGGGAAACAAAACACACAGAATAGAATATAAGGGAGTATGATCATCATCACACTGTTGCAGCGTGCAACCCGATCCAAACAACATACCCATGGCGGCGTGCCACCCGATCCATACATAAAATTCACATAAGGAGATACACATCGAGCTAAATTGATCATTACAACACAATACCGAATATCGATCACAAGCACGCTAAGTGCATAATACCATCCCTGAGGGGACATATAGCGCCATAAGCTAACAAACTCAAGCACAACTGAGGTGCGATAACTGTTCTGAAACTAAAGAGCCACTACGTGGAACCTCAACACATAAGAAATTTACCAAGCCGTTTTGGAACTCACACGGCACAATATAGCATTACATGAAATAGCCGACGATGAAATAACATCCAACGTCCTAATACACCTCCATAAGGAGAGCTATGCTGAAATGAACACATTCAGCTTGATATAGAGCCTATATTCATATTTAAATCCATCCACAGACCACAAGCCGATTCTGATCGTACCGAACTAGGACAATAATCTTTTTTGGGTCCATAATAACCCCTTTTTCCCATAACACACAAGAATAACCATCATAACCGAAGTAATCCTTCACAGTCCGCAACCCAATAAACCTAGTGACCTCCGGGCATAAATTCTCAAATTAACGATATCACCACAATCTTCATACTTGGTTTTGTTCTCCAATCAATCAAGTGACTACATGCCACACTTATACAATCTTCCCGTGGGACACGCTCCTACGACCTTCCGTAACAGATAACAAGTCTACACATCCATACTACCGGTCGCACTAATGCTGAAAGCGATCAAGAATCCATAACCAGGATGTAAAGCCTCTTTCACAAAACATTGATCCCAAGTGACACTGAAGACAATGCCAGCTTACTCTAAACATTCAATCCCTTTCATGCTCATCCGAGCTCATGACGTCCTTGTCAACACCAAACCACAACCTCGTTCCTCGCTTTCAAATCCCACACCACTCACGGCACCTAACATGCCAACATGCGATAGTACAAGAATTTCATCACCACTCCTGAACCACTAACATCGTAAACACTTCCTCACATGGAAACTTTTACTTAACTCATTCCAAGAGAACCGTAGCAACATACGAGTAAATTCTCGCAACCGTAGAAGATGCAATTCTTCAAGTAGTGGCCTAAGCAACCATAGCCCTTTCCGGGATTCGCCTACACATAGCAGGCCCTAATACTAGAATACTTCCGAATAAAATCAATTACGGCGGCCGACAAGCCTCACACGTACCATCACAAATCGCTTGCATAACTCAATCACGCTGAAGGAACTGATCCCTACCACCGGTATGCCAATTCAACCATGGCTAACCAATCCAACCTCTTCCAATTTATCCTTAATTGACTTAGAATAATAATATATTCATTCAACACGTAACGCACTCAACCCGAGTGGCCTTGTAACACGAGACCATGTTGTCTCAAATCCCACGAACCATTTCATACCTTCCTTGTGTGCATATTCTCATCTCGACTGGTACATCCATTCTGATAATTCCTCTACGAATCTGAAGTCCTTCTCTCCCCTTCCTCCCAATGCTACACTGCAAGTCAACACATCATAGAACATTCTGAGCCTCTCATCATAAGCTACTTCACAAGCTCGATTCTTAAACATACCGCGGGCTTGAATCCTTAGGCACCACATTTTTAACCCTTGAATTCACTAGGACCGTTATTGAGAGTCACCCGCTCTGACATGGTCCCAAATATAATCAACTGCAAGGATCCACTAGCCCATGACCAACCTCTCAAAGAAGCAACCGGCCGAATCACCTTCCTTGCAACTCAGTTCTACGCGAAGCATAATTCTTGAGTCTTCCCAAAGCCTGAACATGAATTGTTGATGCCAATTATAGAACACATTCTTTTTCCTTACCCGAAATAACTTACCAATACGCCGAGAACCCGAAACCTCACAAGTAGATAACCATGCAACCCAAATCGTAGGGGGTGGGACTCTCCCACTTAGTTTGAAGCCACTTTTACACAACTTTGGAACCCACCAAGATTCTTTCTTCATTGTTGACATGATCTAGCACAACCAACCCGCCAAGCTTCTCGAAATCTTTCTGTAAACCATTTATGAATACTCTGAATCATTAACCACATTCACATGTTCGACCTCCTTACCAGGTAGCCAGTAAGATTCTTCGCAGAAGCTTCGCCAACCACGCGACCGCTGATCTGCTCACATGAGATAACCCACATTGGAGATTACACGCCGACATCCTGCTACACCAGGCACCATCACTGCGTCGTTCATAACCCATCAGGAGCCCGTGCTCATCCACTAATTATACTAGTCCGTTCACTCCTTAGGGACATTAACTAAATGTGCGACAATATCTTCCAATTCAAAGTTATGTTGTATCCTTGTTCATATCAAGCAGCTCCTTTCCGTCATATCAAATCTCCCGCCGCTATGCTAGCCAAGATTTCAAATTAAGCCCGTAGACTCAATCACCACCCACTAAAATTCCCAAATAACTCCAAACTTTCCTCAAGGGTGTAGTTATCCTGCCACTGAATCCTTGTACTGCTCTGCCACTCTCCCACTTTGGCCAAGCCCTCTTCTTTAAGCAACTATGCAACTATTCAAATTAAGCCCTCTCATGACTCGTGAGACCTAAGGGAACCTAGTATTCTGATACCATGTTGTCACGACCCAAAATCCACTAAGGGTTGTGATGGCGCCGGACACCACTGTCAGGCAAGCAAAACACCAATTTACTTGTAATTTCTTGTTTTAATAACTTCGAAATTGTTTCTTTTATACATTAAACAATAAGTATAGAATTTCACTGAATAGATATTTATGTCTTTAAGAAACTTATTATTAAATAATTCCATAAACATCCTAGAACCCGGTGTCACAAGTGCATGAGCAATTACTAAGAGATCGAATAAAGTACAATAACTGTCCGGAATACAAATTGGACAGAAAATAAATACAATACGCTGAAAGAGACTATACTGGCTGCGGGTCGCCTCGAGAAATGCAGCTCACCTAGTCTCTATATCATCCATGCTACTACGCCCAATAGGCCACTGGAAATACCTGTGCCTGTGCAACAAAACTGCACAGCAAGTGTAGCATGAGTACGAAAACAATGTGTACTCATTAAGTATTACGTCTAATCTCGAAGAAGTAGAGACGAGAGGTCGACTTCGACACATACCAGTGGTCCAATAATAATACACCAATAATATAATAAATTGAGGATTTTTTTTTATAAACATGATTGTAATTCAGTAGAATGAAGAAAGTAAACAATTCTTTCCTTTATAGGAAATTCCCAAATTCCTTCTCATCATTTATGCATTTATTCTCAAGCCGCAAAGAAACAATATCAACTTCAATAAATTTCAAGGCAAGCAATACAAGCATGCGTAAGTCATGCCGAGGTCGTACGGTCCGATACAATAATATTTAAATTGTGCACTACCAGAGGGTCGAATGGCGCGAACCACAGACACATCTATAACCCCGCTCGCAAATCATACATGCGACGCGGTCAAATATAAATAAGCAATTGTCACACCTCCTTTATACTACCCCGGGAAGGGGTATATAAGGGAGTTTTTCAAATTTATGTGACAATCGAAACGGGATTATTATTTAAGATCAGAGTCCCCACTTGGGATAGTTAATGGTGTCCCAAGTCACCGGTTTAGAATTTCGAATCGAGGAGATTTGACTCTGTTTTAATGTGTGCGAAACACAGAAATTCGGGCAAGGAATTCTGTTAACCCGAGAGAAGGTGTTAGGCACTCCCGAGTTCTGTGGTTCTAGCACGGTCGCTTTGATCATACTTGGCTTAATCAAATTGTTTAATTACTGATTTTAGAAACTATGTGCATTTGCCTTTTTAATTAAGAAATTATCTTAAAACAGGTCACGCGCACGTGTACCCGTTTGTTTGGCGCGTCAAAAAATCATGTCACGCGAACGTGTCCACAGTTAATAACGCTTTATTATTATTAAGAAGGTTTAGCCGAAGTTGCACGAACGCATACTCCGATTTTGTTTTTAGAATCGTAATTATGTCACGCGAACGTGTACACAACCACGATGGTATATTAAACGTGTCTAATGCAAACTACGAACATTTATTTTTTAATATCTAAGTTATAAAATTAACACTAGGGCCATAGGGATTCAATTATGGATGGCACACCTCGGCCTAAAGAACTACATTTAATTAAAGAGGACTATATTAATAACAAATTTATTATTATTACGAAAGTTTGGTCGGAGTTGCGCGAACGCATACTTCGATTTGGTTTTTAAAATCGTAATTATGTCACGCGAACGTGTACACAATCACAATTGTATTTTAAACGCACCTAAATGATTTTCTACGAATTTTCATTCTTAATATCCAATTACAATATTCGTGAGGGCCATAGGTGATCTACTTTGGATGGCACACCTCTTATACAATTAAAGAGTTACATTTAATTAGGGCTAAAGGACATTCATACTTGCGAAAGAAGAAAAATGCTCAATTATTAGCAAGAAGGTTTAAGGTCCATGATGGGAATTGGGCTGAAATTAAGCCCAAGCAAACGGATGAAGGGGGAAATACAGCCCAACTGATTTGGCTGACTTGATTGGGCCAGCAGTGAGCCCAGCTCTTCTAAAACAAATGCCCAACACTTAAGGCTCGTATTATGCAGATTAGCAGCATGCTTAACGAACTCCATCAATAACATTGATCTAAACTTTGAATCAAACTCAAAACAAAGATTAAATTGACAACAGAGTCCAAGGATGGAACTCCGATTGGGCTATCTCTGATGGGCCAATTCAGGGCCCAATTAAGACTCAAGTCTCTTTAGTCACGTACAGCCCAGGACATTGAGAACTTCAGCACAAATTAAAGGCTTGTTCTAAGTCTAGCTATTAATAAACTATCAGTATTAAACGGGAAAGATATAACCTTACTTATCCATGAATCATATTGAATTAAGGATATAATCATTTTACTACTACTGCAATTCAAGAAAGTATAATAAAATTCCTGACTCGAGACAAACGTTGTATTATTGAACACGTATGGCCTATTCATATGAACCTGCTAATATATTTCCCTAAATCTAAATACATATTCATGCTAATAACACTAATTGTAAACATGCTGAGGGTATTGAACCAGTTAAGCACATATGGACAGCTTATAATCACAAGTTTTAAATGCAATCCCACATATTACACTTGTAGGGATAGCTGAAGTTACCTACCAAAGTGTAAAGAACTACTAAAACTAACTCACGCCTTCGACACTCAAATACCATGATTGACAGCAATGAACATCAAATTTGAGGGTAAAGTAACTCAAATAACAGGGAGGAAAATTACAAACAAAGGAAAAACAAGGAAAAACACATATAACAAAAATAGATTTGGAGCTTTTCATTTTCCAGCATTGGCTCAGCATTTTTGTGCTAACCTATTGGCTCAGCATTTTTGTGCTAACCAAATAGGGACAGCTGCCCCCTCCTCTAGAAGCTTCTAAGTGTAGGAATTATCTGAAAGTGCCTATCTCATTTCCAGCTTAAACCCTTAAGTTTTTTAGCTATTCAATTAACACCCTAAGAGTTTTAAACATTTACAAACCTAGGTAACAGAAAACAAACAAGCTAATATTCTTCAAACGGATTGAAAGCAAACGAAATTCAAAGCTGAAAAGAGTATCTAACAACTGGTGAATGAACCTAAACCACTAAAATGATGCCAATTCATAATGAACTAAGCTATACAACGAACCCTAAATGGAACTTTCACGAGTACTGGAATATGCACTCCAAAACAAAATTGTTAACTAAAACATGCTCAAATAAACCACAACAATGCAATTGAACCTCGAGTTACACCTAAATTCTTCTAACATAAGCTGAAATCAGAGAATACCATTGGAACATCATTATATCATGCATTGAACTAAATTGATTTTAGACATGTGATGAAATTCTAATCTGAAGCCCTAAATGTAAAAAAAAAACAAATGACACACAAAACCTAACATGCAACTAAACAGAATAAAAATCATGAAGAATAAACCAAGAGAAAGGAGAGGAAAAGAACAAAGAAAAACAAATAAAAATAAAGTAGAAGAAAATTACCTATGTTTGCTCCAAACGGGATCCACTATGAACTTGACCAGACTCTATCGAAGCAGAAGTGAACTCGAACTACCATTAATCGACTGTTCTTAACAAGATCAGTCGACTAATGGATGTTTTGGGTTCACTTGATCAACAATTGACCGGAAAACAAAAAAGGGGGAAAACTTAGGGTTCATGATTTCGAGATTCAAAATTCGAGCAATTCGGGTAGGAATTTTTGGGAATCAAAGGCAGGGTAGTAATGAGGGAAGGTCAGAGGTTATACGGTGTGAGTTTGGGTTTATTTGGGTGAGTTAGGGTTTTGGGGCATCGATCTTAGATCTAAGATTCGAGCCGTTTGGTGATGATTTGAGGGACATGGATTAGGGATTTGGAAAGAGGAAGCGACAGGGGTTCTGGGGTGTTAATTTGGAGTGTATTGGAGGTGGTCCCCGCCGTGAGGCGATTTCCGGCAGAGGAATAAGGCGGAGACGGTGAGGGGATTTTAGGGCGGCTGGTCTCTAAGATTTGGGGTTAGAGACGGACTAGGGGGGGCCAAATGGGTATGGGGGGCGTTTGGACAGTCTTATACTTAGGGGGGGTAGTTCCGAACCGTTGGATCACTAGGATCCAATGGCTGTGATCAAAGATAGGTGAAACGGTGTCGTTTTAGTTGGGGGGTAAGGCTGGACCAGGTATTTGATTTGGGCGGGTTTGGGGTGTGTTTTAGCTGAAAAATTTGGGCTTTGGCCCAATAAAATTAAACAAAAACCCCTTCTATCCATTTTCCCTTTTTTTATTTTTCTTTTTCTTTTCCTTTTTTTTCTTTAATTAAAAACCTAACTTAAAATTCAAAATTAATCTAGATTGTAAAAATAACCAATTTCCTAAAAAGTAAAAAAAAAAATACTTGATCCTAAATTAAAAGAGAAAAACTACTATTCTAAAATTAAAGCTAAAAATGCAAAAATGAACCATTTTTGTGATTTTCATTTTTAATAAAACAAGTAACTAACTAATTAACCTTAAAATGTAAAAAATAAAACCTAAATGCAATGCATGGTATTTTTGGCATTTTTCATGATTTTTAATATGGAAATTTAACGTGCACAAAAATGCAAACAATTAATAAAATCCTAACCTACAAAATGGCAAATAACTAGAAAAACCTATTTTCTAGAGTTTTATAAGAGTAATTCATGTAGGGCAAAAATCATGTGCTCACAGCTGCCCCTCTTTGCTCGGAAACTCGAAGAGTTTCCGTGCAAAGATAAAGTGAGCAGATACGAGTGATTTTTTCCCATTTAAACACTCCGTGGGAAGCATTTTTGAAAGATTTGACCGAACCTTGCTTCCGAGGTTGCCTACATATCCTTGGCTATAAAGAAATCAGGTCAGTGTAGTTCGGGAAGTTTAGGTAGCTGGGACTACCGAGAAGCTGTGATATCACTGTTGCTATTGCTGCTACTGCTTGCTGAAATTCTTATTACACCGAGTCAAAACAAAAGAAGCTAAACTAAACAATGATCTATGAATTACAAGAATCCTATCTACATATCTTCAAATGTGATCTTGCAGCTTCTACGGCTCTGTGGTGCATCTTGAGCCGTTGACTCGTACTTCCCAGGTAGCTTCCCTTGTTGCTGACTTGAATGGCATTCTGAATTGAATTCCCTTGTTTTCCAGGTGGGCGCCTGATTGCTGAACCTCGAACTGTCTTCCTCTTGAAACTTGAGCTGCTTTCCCTTGTTCTCCAGGTGGGCGCCTGATTGCTGAACCTCGAACAATCTTCCTCTTGAAACTTGAGCTTCCTTCCCTTGTTCTCCAGTTGGGCGCCTGATTGCTGAACCTCGAACTGTCTTCCTCTTGAAACTTGAGCTGCTTTCCCTTGTTCTCCAGGTGGGCGCCTGGTTGGTGAACCTCGAACTGTCTTCCTTTGAAACTGCTTTCCCTTGAAACTTGAACTGTCTTCCCTTATTCTCCAGGTGGGTGCCTGATTGCTGAACTTGAACTGGTCTTCCTTTTCAAACTTGAGCTGCTTTCCATTATTCTCCAGTTGGGCGCCTGACTGCCGATACTCAAACTGCTTTCCTTTGAAATTGTTATCCCCTTGAATCTTGTGCTGTCTTCCCTTGTTCTCCAGGTGGGTGCCTGATTGGTGAACTCGAACCGTCTTCCTTAGGCACTGCTTTCCCTTTGAACTGTCTTCCCTTGTTCTCCAGGTGGGTGCCTGATTGCTGAACTTGAACTGCTTTCTCTCGAAACTGCTTTTCCTTTGAAATGTCTTCCCTTGTTCTCCAGGTGGGTGACTGATTGTTGAACCTGGACTGCTTTTTCTTGAGACTGCTTTTCCTTTGAACTTGAACTGTCTTCCCTTGTTTTCCAGGTGGGCGCTTGATTGCTGATCCTCAACTGTCTTCCTCTTGAAACTTGAGTTGCTTTCCCTTGTTCTCCAGGTGGGCGCTGATTGCTGGTCCTCGAACTGTCTTCCTTTTGACACTTAAGGGCGCCTGATTGCTGATCCTCGAACTGCCTTCCTCTTGAAACTTAAGCTGCTTTCCCTGAAACTCGAATTGTCTTCCCTTGTTCTCTAGGTGGGCACCTTATTGCCGATACTCGAACTGCTTTCTCTTGAGACTGCTTTTCCTTTGAACTATCTTCCCTTGTTCTCCAGGTGGGCGCCTGATTACAACAAAACAGACAAAACAAACGAAATTTTTCTGCCCCAGTTATATATTGGGAACATCGGTGAGTGTTTACCGGCTCTTGTTATCAAAATAAGTTCCAAGCTAAATTCTCTTATCCTTAAAACTTCCAACCAAGTCTCATCCCAAAAGTGAAAACTTAAATGCTAAATTATATTTCCCAGAAGTAAAACTCCCGTCAGACCTTGTCACTTGTGAGGGTCTCAAAACTTACTTAATCCCGTTATCCAAGAGGGTACTGAAATCTTACGGCCGAGCCTGTCCGGCACCTGCTTTCTTCACGGAGGGTTTCTCCGGAACAAACAAAATTTCCTGCCCCTGTTTCAATCAAAGAAAAATCTTGTTAGATTGAAAATATGGTGGTTAGTTTGCGGCATTCTTGCTGAGGGTGGCCTTTCCATTGTCACACTTTGTGCTGCTCAACTGCATCCAACTGGCAAGGGATTGTTTCACCTTCTGATTGAACCTTAACCACGGAACCCTGAATGACCTGAGTGCCCTATATTCAACCTGCAGTTTTAACCTTTCTGTCTTTCCAATTTGAATCTCTGTATTTCTCCCCACAATTCACGAAACCACTTGATTACTTGAAACTCGGCTAACACCTTATTTTTTCCATTATGCATCATACTATTTCTGGCATGCTGTGACCGCACTTCGCTTTGTGCAATTTGGAAGTTGGTAATAAGCTTTGCAATACCTTCTTGTTCGCTTAGCAAGGCTATCATTGGAAAAAAGCCTTAGAGAAAGTAGACCCAAAAAGAAATGGAATGCAATGACTTCGAGGGTTATGAATAAGGAAGATTCAAAACAAGAAGATTGTTTGAGGAAGAAAAGGAAAAGGGACTGAGTGAGGCTGCTGGCATCAATGATCATGACATCCATTTTGGATTAATCAACCTTGTCCATTCAGTCAATCCTCTTTCAGTCTTCACACTTCATGCCTGGGGTTCCCATGATCCAATTCCTTTGCAAAGTCAACAACCTTATTCAGCTTGCGGCGCCCTGAAGGGTTTTTACCAACAAACCTCTCTCATTTATTTATCTCTCAGCTTACCGTCGCCTTACGGTGCCCGTGAGGGTTTTCACCAATAAGGCACTCTCATTTTAATTCCTCTTAGCTCTCCGTCGCCTTACGGTGCCCGTGAGGGTTTTCACCAATAAGACTCTCATTTATTCATCTTTCCCTACGCAGAACGGAGTGTTGCCCCTGATATGAATCATACCTCTAGCTTGCTTGACCTGGCATCCCTCGAAGATTGATCAGAAGGTATTTCTTTGGACCGTAATGTGGGCTTTCGGACAGGGTTAGAAAGAAAGGGATATCATAAAGGCTCAAAACAACTTGAATGGGTTTAAGATTACAACTTTTGGAATCAGAATCTTTTACAAACCGCAACTTCTGCCCCAGTTTCTTTGCTTAGGGGATTTTGCATTTTTATTTTGATGGGACCGAACTGTGAGGCTGCCTACGTATCCTTAAAAGGAATCAAGTCGAACGTAATTCATGACATAGGAGTTGCTTTGTTTTTGTACTTTTCTCTTTCTCTTTTTCTTTTTTTCTTTTTTTTCTTTTCTCTTTTCTTCTTTTCTCTCTTTTCACTCTTTTTTTTTTCTCTCCTTTTCTTTTTCTTATTCTCTCCCCTTTTTTTTCTCTTTTTTTTCTTTCTTTCTTTTGGTTTACTTACTTTTTTTCCAGTTTCTTTTCTGTTTTCTTCCACTCTTTTCCTTTTCTCTTCTTTATTTTTCTTCTGTATCTGTATTTTTGAACTTTTCTACTGATTCCCAAAAGAGGGGTATAAAAGAAAAAAAACAAGGCTCGAAAGGGGAAGCAAAGGATAAAGTGTTTTAGATAGCAGAATAAAATGCCTTCGTCATTCCAATCTTCAAAAACATGCCAAGTACAAACAACACAATTTAAACAAAAGAAATCATACATAATATCTTTTGACTGCATCAGAATTAATAGCCATGTCTGCACACTTGCCTTCTATATCTGTTAAATACAAAACACCATTGGACAACACTCTCGTTACCACGAACGGCCCCTGCCTATTTGGGGCAAACTTGCCTTTCGCTTCAGCCTGATGTAGAAGGATGTGTTTCAATACCAACTGACCCACTTCAAATTTTTGGAGACGCACCTTCTTGTTGTATGCTCTTGCCATTCTCTTTCGATATAACTGGTCGTGGCATACTACCGCCAGTCTTTTCTCATCGATCAAACTTAATTGCTCCAACCGGGCTTTGATCCACTCATCATCATTAATCTCTGCTTCAACAACAATTCAAAGGGATGTAACCTCAACCTCCGCGGGTATCACTGCTTCAGTACCATATACCAGTAAATAAGGAGTTGCGCCTACTGAAGTGCGAACAGTAGTGCGGTAACCCAGTAAAGCAAAGAGTAACTTTTCATGCCATTGCCTGGAACCTTGCACCATCTTTTGAAGTATCTTCTTTATGTTCTTGTTGGCCGCCTCAACTGCTCGATTTGCCTTGGGACAATACGGAGTGGAGTTTCGATGCATAATCTTGAACTGCTGGCATACTTCCTTCATCAAATGACTATTAAGATTAGCACCATTGTCCGTGATAATTACCTTTGGAATTCCGAACCGACAAATGATGTTTGAATGAACAAAGTCAACCACTGCTTTCGATGGCCACCAGAATGAACCTGTGCCCATTGGATGCTGATGGCTCAATTGGTCCGATGACATCCATGCCACATGCAACAAACGGCCAAGGCACGGACATTGTATGCGATTCAGACGGGGGAGAATGGATTAAATCACCGTGCACCTGGCATTGATGACACTTACGCACAAAGCTGATGCAATCTCGTTCCATGGTAAGCCAATAATACCCTGCTCGAAGAAATTTCTTTGCCTGAACATACCCACTCATATGCGGCCCGCAAACTCCGGAATGCACTTCGGTCATGATAGTCGTGGCTTTTCTAGCATCTATGCATCTAAACAAACTGAGATCCGGAATTCTTTTGTACAAAACTCCTCAGCTTAAGAAAAATCCACTTGCCAAACGTCGAATTGTTCTCTTTTGATCACCTGTGGCTTGTACCGGATATACCCCCATCCTGATATATTCCCTGATATCATGGAACCACGGCTCACCATCAAGTTCTTCTTCCACCATGTTGCAGTAAGCATGCTGATCATGGACCTGAATATGCAAAGGGTTAATATAGGCCTTATCCGGATAATGTAACATTGACGCCAGAGTAGCCAAGGCGTCAGCGATCTTATTATGGATCCTAGGGATATGCCTGAACTCCACTGATTAGAAATGCTGACAAAAATCCTGAAGACAATGTCGATATGGTATGAGCTTCAAATCTCGAGTCTCCCATTCTCCCTTAATCTGGTGTACTAACAGATCTGAATCTCCCAAAACCAGCACTTCCTGGACTCCCATGTCCACAGCTAACCTTAAACCCAGAATGCATGCTTCGTACTCAGCCATGTTGTGGGTACAATAGAAACGAAGCTGAGCTGTGACAGGGTAGTGGTGCCCTGTTTCAGAAATAAGCACAGCTCTCATCCCAACACCTTTCATGTTAGCAGCCCCATCAAAGAAGAGTTTCCATCAGGGCTTTTCATCCTGCTCGACCTCATCAATATGCATTACATCTTCATTAGGAAAGTAAGTCTTCAAAGGCTCATGTTCTTCATCCACCGAGTTCTCGGCCAGGTAATCGACCAAAGCTTGGGCTTTCATTATCGTCCGAGTCACATATACGATGTCAAATTCTGCGAGCAAGATTTGCCACTTTGTGAGTCTTCCTGTGGGCATAGGCTTCTAAAAAATATACTTTAAAGGATCCCGGCGAGAAATGAGGTAAGTAGTATACGATGACATATAATTCTTCAACTTCTGCGCTACCCAAGTCAGGGTGCAACATGTCCTTTCCAGGGGGTATACTTAACCTCATAGGATGTGAATTATCCAGGACTGTCAAATAAAGAATCAAAGGTCTCCGGGTTCGGGCGGTACCAACACATGTAGGTTTGACAAATACTCTTTGATCTTATCAAATGCTTTCTGGCACTCTTCGGTCCATTTGACCGCAACATCCTTCTTTAGCAACTTAAAGATGGGCTCACAAGTTGTCGTGAGTTGAGCAATAAACCTGCTGATGTAGTTCAATCTCCCTAATAGACTCATCACCTCAGTCTTGTTCTTCGACGGTGGTAATTCCTGGATAGCTTTGATTTTTGACGGATCCAACTCGATGCCCCGTCGACTGACTATGAACCCCAACAGTTTGCCCAATGGGACACCAAATGCACACTTTGCAAGGTTGAGTTTAAGATTATACCTGCGGAGCCTCTGGAAGAATTTTCTCAGGTCCCTGACGTGGTCAGACTGCTTCCTGGACTTTATGATCACATCATCCACGTAGACCTTAATCTCTTTGTGTATCATGTCATGGAATGTGGTAGTCATTGCCCTCATGTAAGTTGCCCCAGCGTTTTTCAAACCGAATGGCATGACCCGGTAGCAATATGTTCCCCATGGCATGATAAATGTTGTCTTTTCCGCATCTTCCTCATCCATTAAGATCTGGGGGTATCCCGTATAGCAATCCACAAAAGATCCAATCTCATGCTTGGCACAATTATCAATCAAAATGTGGATATTTTGCAACAGGAAGTTATCCTTTGGACTTGCTTTGTTGAGGTCACGGTAATCGACACATACTCTGGTCTTACCATCTTTCTTTGGCACAGGCACAACATTAGCTAACCACGTGGGATACCGCGTGACTCGAATGACCTTTACCTCAAGATGCTTTGTGACTTCTTCTTTGATCTTCTCACTCATGTCGGTCTTAAACTTCCTTAATTTCTGCTTGATGGGAGGGAAAGTTGGATCAATTGGTAATTTGTGGACCACCAAGTCGGTACTCAACCCCGGCATGTCATCATACGACCATGCAAAAATATCCTTATATTCAAACAATGCTTTGATTATTTCTTCCCTGATTTGTGGTTCAAGATGGACACTTATCTTGGTTTCTCTGACATTATCCGGATCTCCTAAATTGATTGCTTCGGTTTCATTCAAATTAGGCTTGGGTTTTTCTTCAAAATGATTTAGTTCTTTACTGATTTCCTCAAGTGCCTCATCCTCATCATATTCTATTTCATCATCACTCTCTATTTCTTGGATTATTATTTCAGAATTAGATTTACTTTTAAGGCTTGACCGAAGTTTCCTCATACATGTCATGTCATTGAAACCAGCATAAAAAGAATTGTACAACAAAGAAGAAATGAAAACAAAATAAAAACTATCAGGAATGATGGAAAAAGGGAAATTACATTTCATTGAAAATAAAGGATAACAGGGTTTGTACATCAAACAAGCGAAAAAAAATAATAAAAATATGGGTCACAACCCTGGAATGACCCAGATAGAAAGGAAAACAAAGCAAACTACCAAAACTCCCTCCGAGTAGGGAGAGGAGTAGCCTTCCAATTGTTAAGCTTTACTTTCGGCCCGACAAACTACACATCCGCTTTGCTGGAACCTTCTCCAATTTCCACCATGTTCACGTCATCAAACCACCTCTGGAACCTTTCAATTAGCTCTTCATCAACGTCAACCACTGGACTTGGAACTGCTGTCACTGGGCGTTCATGGCATCGGGCCTGACAAATGACCTGGAGAGACACGGGGGATAGGCTTCGGAAGTGCCCACGCCTTCTGTTTTAACCTTTTAGCCCTTTTCACGTCTGCCGCTGTGGGTTTGAATCTAAGACCGAACGTATCCAAGTTTTTAGGCAGAGACACTGGCTGCACAATACCTTGTAAAGAAGCGCCTAGGCCTTTGCCTGGCACAAAGCCATTCTTCAGCATTTCAGACGCCACCATGACAGATGCAGAGGCTAACTTGGAGTTGGAATACATTTCCCTTCTGGAACTTTCTCAACAAGCACTGTTTCAGAAACTTGGTAGACCCAAGGCCCCTAGTCGTCTTCGGCCTCAATAAAGGGGACGGAGGCATCATTGTAAGCAACCGAGCTCTCATCACCATGCACGACAATCTCCTATCTGTCCCACTCAAACTTGACCATCTGGTGCAAAGAGGACGGGACTGCTTTGGCAGCATGTATCCAAGGCTGACCCAACAGCAAATTGTAAAAGACGGCCACATCTAGTACCTGGAACTCCATGGTAAATTCAACCGGTCCTGTTGTCAATTCAAGCACTATATCCCCAACCGAATCTTTTCCTCCACCGTCAAAACCTCGGACACATATACTGTTCTTATGGACCCTTCCAGTATCAATTTTCAACTTGTGCAGACTGGAGGGAGGGCAAATGTTTGCACTGGAACCATTATCCACCAGCACCTTGGTGACTACAGAATCTTCACATTTCACTGTAAGGTAGAGAGCTTTGTTGTGTTCAGTACCTTCCACAGGCAACTCGTCATCAGAGAAAGTGACCATGTTCACCTCAAATATCTTATTGGCGATCTTCTCCAAATGGTTCACTGTGATTTTGTCGGGGACATGAGCTTCGTTCAGAATTTTCATCAAGGCCCGACGATGCTCGTCTGAATGGATCAACAATGATAGCAAGAAATTCTGAGCGGGAGTCTTTCTCAACTGCTCCACGATGGAGTAATCTTGTACTTCCATTTTTCTCAAAAACTCCTCCGCTTCTTCTTCAGTGACTGCCTTCTTTACTAGAACTGGATTATCTCTGAGTGTTTTAGCTTTCCTTAACTCTTTCGAGGCAAAGCATCTCCCCGAACGAGTTAATCCCTGGGCCTCATTGACTTCTTCTTTCATTTCTTTCCCCTTATAGGTTACTATCACCCGTTCATAGCTCCATGGGACAACCTTGGTGTTGATTACCGGCAGCTTGGTTACAGGCTTGATGATGATAGGGTCCGTACGGGCACCCTCTACAACTATGATAGGCTTATTTGCCAACCTTGGCACGATCACCTTTGACTTTTCTTGCTTTTCTACCGCATCACTTATGGATCTCTTCTCAACTACCACAAAAGGTTCACCGTTTGTCATGCTCAACTTGTTGACTGATCCTTCAACCGTTGGTTTTGTGACAATTGCTTCCTTGACTGGCTTGGCCTCACTAGACCGAATCGTCATAACAGATTGCGATGGCTTCTTGGGCTCCCCTTCCTTGTGTACTATCTCAATCATGTTTGTTTCATCATGAGTTGGCAATGGGTTCTGATTGATGTTGGGTGCTTCCGGAGTTTGGACCACAATCTGGTTTGTGTCGATGAGCTCTTGGATAACATTCTTCAAGTGCCAACACTTTTCCGTATCATGCCCCGGAGTACCAGAATAATATTCACAACTAAGGGAGTAATCCAAATTCTTTGGAGGAGGGTTTGGCAATTTAGACTCAATTGGCCTCAGCACATCTAACTGCCTCAACCTCTAGAATAAGCTAGTATAAGACTTCCCCAACGGGGTGAAAGTTTTCTTCCGCTGTAACCTCTCGTTCCTGAATACTGGCTTGGGCCGAAAACCTGGACCGGCGGGGTTTCAGTAGGCTCGTGGAGGTGGGTAAGCATTTTGTGGAGCTGGGTAGGTGTTTTATAGGGCTTGGGCACGCCATTGTGGGTAAGAAGGAGGTTGAGTGTATGATTGGGCGTGGTGGATAGAATATTGAGGGTCTGATGATGGAAAGTAGTGTTGAGGTGAGTTATATGGGGTTTGGGTGTAGGTTCGGTGAGCGGGTCGAGGCTGGGTGTAATGGTGTGGTGTGCCCCTCGGACCAAGCCACGATCCTAAGTCAACTGTTGCAACATCCTCTTTCTTCTTCTTTCCGATCACTCCTCCAGTACCATTCTGGATGGCTTGGGTGGTTGTTTTGATGGCTGAGTAGCTCATGATTTTGCTTGTTTTAAGCCCTTCTTCAACCATGTCGCCCATCTTTACTACCTCATTGAACGACTTGCCAATGGCCGATATTAGATGGCCAAAGTAAGTAGGCTCCAGAGCCTGCAGAAAGTATTCACCATCTCATTTTCCTCCATTGGAAGGTTGACTCTTGCCGCTTGTTCTCTCCAGCGAAAACCATATTTTCTGAAACTTTCTCCTGGCTTCTTGTCTATCTTAGTCAGGGACAAACGATCTTGAACGATTTCTATGTTATATTGGAAGTGCCATGCAAATGCTTGGGCCAAATCATCCCAAGTATACCATCTGCTGTGATCTTGACGTGTGTACCATTCTAACGCCGTGCCACTCAGACTCTAGTTGAAGTATTCCATTAACAGCTCATCTCTACCACAAGCTCCTCTTATTTTGCTACAGAATCCCCTCAAGTGGGCCACTGGGTCTCTGTGCCCGTCATATAGGTCGAATATAGGCATCTTGAATCCAACAGGCAACTAGACATCAGGAAATAGACATAGATCTTTGTAGGCTACGCTCACCTGACCTCCCAACCCCTGCATATTTTTGAATGATTGCTCCAGGCTTCTTACCTTCCTGAACATCTCTTCCTGTTCGGGGTTTTTAGGCGGTTTCTCCGTCTCAATAGGGAGGTCGAAACGAGGAGTGTAAGAGTGATGATCTGGGGCCTTGAAAGTAGGCTCTGGGGGATAGTACTGATTGTCTTGGGTCTGGAATAATGGCTCACTGGAGGATCAGTGGAGTGTAGCTGGCAGGGGTGCTACGAAAACAGGGGTGGTTGGTGGAGAGTGGTATGGGATTGTTTTGGCTGGTGGTGTTTGTGGGGTTTGGGAAGTGGTACCCTGATAGTGGTGGTAGTGGGTGAAGCCTGGTGCATGTTGTGGGGATAAATCACCAGTGGGAGGTTCTTGGGATTGAGCTAATGGTGGGATGAAAGCGGGGTTGGCAGGGTATAATGGTGGGGGATGCCCTTTCACCCATGCTTGGTACATCTCGGCCATCTGATGCTTCAACTTATGTAGCTCCTCTTTCAGACTAACCTCAGACTCTTCCACCTCTCTTGACGGATCAATAACACTTGCATCTAATTCTTGGCCGGCCATGATCAACTTGTTCTAAAGGGTTGTCAAAATGCCGAACAAACTAACCACCTGCCTGTACTTGATGACAACACGCAAACTTGTTAGGGATTAAGGGCTTAACAGGTAGGCAACCGCACGTTGGGGATGCAATTCACCTAAGCAGTTAGCCATTTCTATTATGCATTTGAACGGCTGCTTGCTTCATCCCGGCTTTCACAAATTCTTTTCATTTTGCATTTTCTTTCTCTTTCCTTTTCATTCCCACCTTTCTTTGTTGGTTCTTTTTCCTTTCTTTTATTCTCGCATTATCTTTTCCTCTCTTGTTTTGACATTATTTCTTTCCCCTCAATTTCCTTTATTTCCACTCTCTCTTCTTTTTTTTTCTTTTTCATTTTATGGTTATGATCGAATCCTATGGGGATTGCCTACGTATCATGACGCCGCATAAATCAGACCAAGTGTAGTTCTAGGGATAAATGCAAAATAAAAGGACACATTTTTATTTTTTTATTTTTTGTTTTTTCTTCAAATATTATAAAATAAAAAAAATAGACACATCCTGATTACAACGATTTTCCTATAAACCTAAACATTTTCAAAAACTAAAGCAAGACTCAAAATGGACTGACAGACTCTAAAAGACATTGCAACACAGACTCGAAAAATAAAATCAAGAGTACATAAGTGCTTCTACTGCTGCTCCAGTTGGTCTTGCTGCGGGCCTATGCGCCAGGTCTTCTTGAAGATGAAACAAGTCATCTATGATCTTTCGAACAAAAATCATAACTGAAGCGAAGAACATGGACTGGGTCATGTCTTCACACTCGTTGCATTTCATCACAATGTAGTCCACAATCCTCCTAACCCTTTCCCTGGTAATACCCTTCTCTTGTAGAAGTCGTCCAATCTGCTGAGATCGGGCCCCCAAAACTTATTCGGCAGTATGATTTTGCTCTTGAAGTTGCTGCAGGTCCTTTTCTACTTGCGACATCAAGGAATAGCAATGTTCCCTTTCTACTTTGAAATCTCTTGCATGTTTGGTCATTTTGTTTTCAAGGACATTGATCCTTTTCTTTAGACCCACCATTCCTCTGTCGTACTTCTCTTTCAGCTGTCGGACGAAACTTGCCCATCCCTCCGCATTCTTAACTAACTTGGCTTGGGCTTTTGCTAACTCCTTTTTAGTCTTTTCGTGGTCCGCCTCGTAATCACCCACCTTTCTCCTAAAGTCGTTTATGAGCTTCTCATCTTGTCTACTTCTAGCCGGATTTTCGGCGGCCATTTTCATTCTTTAAATTTGAGCTCGTAAGGCTTCATTTTCCTGGGCCAATTTCCTTCTTTCTCCTTCGGCTTCTTGCAGTTGTAGATTATTATTGAACTCAACGTTTCTCAATTTCTCTTCAAGAGTGTGAATGGTAGCTTGGTACTTTTTCTCCTTCTCTCCACATGCCAACCTTTCCTTGACTTTGTCATTGAAAGCCCGCACATGTGGTCTTTTTGCTGGTCTTTCGGGCTCTGGTTCGGGCTTTGGCTCATTGCTTGCACCTGACTTTCCTTCAAACCACGCTGCATAATTTGGATTCATTTCCCCTTTGGCAACATCTGGTACCTGGGTGCCATTTTTCAGATACCGACAACTGTTCCAATCCTGCTGGACTAAAGCCTCTGGCAATGCGGCCTCTGGATGGAGTTCGATGACCCGGGTGGTTAGATCTTCATCCTCAGGTACCACCTGACATCTCCCTAGCTGCCTTAAGACCCTCTGTGGTGCATACGGCTGGACACTCCGCAAACCCATCAACATAAGATAACCCTTTGTGGCTATCATATATATGATTTCTGTCATCGGGAGCCAACCTATAGTCCATTCGACTTGACTTGCTTTTAGAGCTTTCAAATGGGAGATCCAAGCTTCAAACCCTTCTGGAGCGTTGTAATATTTCACCATTTCCTCGTAGCTTTTGATGAAATTATCTTTTCTTGAACCATAGCTCATGAACTTGGGGTGGTGGTGGAGATTCTCGATCAACCACATTTGTGGAAGAACACTGCAGCCCTCGGAGAATTGAGCTCCAGATCTACACAATGTCAATGCCCGATAAACATCTGCCAATACTAGAGGAGCAAGTGTGTGATATTTCTTTGTAATAAGGGTTTGTGCAGCTCTAGCCATGTGGGTATCTACCGTCCCCTCGGCATTTGGAAAGACTATGATTGCCAGGAACGCAACTATGAAGGCGAACCTACGATGAATTTGCCAAAGGTTCTTGTCCTGTTTGTTGTTCAATCCTTTTTCATGTGTTTCGAACCCGACCGAATGCCCGAATTTGGAATACAAAAATTGAAAGGAACTTCATCCGTTGTCCACCTGAGCCTTCTTCATTTGTTTACTGATATTCAGAAGATCAAAGAATTTGTGCACTGATGGGGCTCTCGGGAATATCAGTTGTTGTTTCCTTAAGTCCCGGCCAAAATGGATATACCCAGCTATTTCTTCCAGTGTAGGGGTGAGCTCAAAATCCGAGAAACGAAAAACAATGTGCACAGGGTCCCAAAAGGTTACCAAAGCTTTGATCAAATCCTCCTATGGTTTGATTTCTAGTATATCAATAAGAGCACCCAACTGTTCTTTCACCCAGTCTTGACCATCTCCGTCCAAATCATACCACCACATGCGCAACTGCAGCTGAGCCTGCTCTACGACTAGTAGTTTCAGGTCCTGGACAATGTTCATCTTGGTACCTGCGAATGGCTAGGGTTAGGGTTGACTCTGACAGACTTTTGAGGAAACAGTTTTCGACTCCCAAAATAAAATGACCCTTTCCCCTTCTAACAAAAGTGGCTGCTTTCGTAAATGTGGCCCCTTTGCAATTTCAAGTAAATTTTGAGGTCAGGGGAAGACACTTAGAAAAATGACCCCTTACTAACAGATTTGTTCATTCTCTATGAAAATAGCCCTTCAATAACTGAAAATATTCTAAGGCTATCTCGGTGAGAACGTCGCCGAAACTGGGTCGGCTTATTCTTGACATAGATCCCTACCTACGACTTCACTTTATTTGGTTAATTTTGCAAAAAAAGGCGGAATCCTATGTAGGTTGCCTACGTATCCCACATCCGGTGGGAATCAGACCTGCGTAGTTCGGGCAGTCTTGACATAATTTTAAAAGAAAACACGAGTGACT
>NW_017670906.1:0-14316 GCF_001879085.1 Nicotiana attenuata | reverse complement strand
TATTATCGTCGCCTTGTGGAAGGATATTCTATTGATTCAGCTCAGTAGCGGTACTTCTGAGAGCCGTGAGGCTAGGCACAGGTTGCCATGATGCTTATGAACGATTATTCCGCAGTATTAATATGATGGTAGGATGTTTGCCTACGTGTCGAGGCAGTGAACGACTTGAAGGGAGGTTTACTCAGTGCATGATCTAGAGATTCGATATTTTATTCCCGGAAAGGGGAAGGCAAACAGGCTGAGGATGTTCAGGTTTGGGTTGATAAGGTAACAAGACTCGGCATTTGCGAGCGTGGTGGAGTTTTCTTCTATAATGAGGTGTCGCAGTCCTTATTGAATGTACTAAATTCGTCGGCGTTATGATATTCTACAATTGCCCTTGGAGCAGGATATTGCGGGTCAGTATCAAAGAAGCGACGGTTAGAGATCGCGGGGTGCGGCGGTTCAAGATGGAACCGGTGTTTCTAAGGATGACGGCTCGAGAATGATGATCTTCAGAAAGGTTTAAAGTTAGTAGCGATTTGTGGGTTCAAGTGCTACAAAGTTAGATTTCATCTAAGGCAACAATAGAGCAGCAAAGAATGAGGAAAGACGTTTGGGTAGTGTTAGGCGGTGGCTAAAATTTCTAGAAGGCCAAGTATAAGGAGCAAAGGGCGAGTAGTCGATTAAAGAGATGAGTTCCGCCAAAGTGGGAGAGTGGCGGAGTTGTATATGGGCATTGTGGTAGGATGACTACGCACCTTAAGGAGAGTTTGGAATGATTTGAGAATATCAGAGATTTGTGATTGGGGTCTACGGATTTAAGTTGAAGTATGGACTAGTATGCGGCACGAGATTTGATATAACGGGAAGGAGTTGCTTGAATGAAGAAGGATACAACATAACATCGAATTGGAAGGTTGTTGCCGCACATTTAAGTGATGTCCGCGAGGGATGAATGGACTTGTGCAGCTAGAGATTGAGCTCGGACTCAGGGAGGGTTATTGATGTCATAGTGATTGCACCTTGTGCAGCAGCGTTGGAAGATATCGGAGAGTGATTTCCACATGCGGGTTATTCCCTGTGAGCAGGTTAGCCGTCGCGTGGTTGGCGAAGCTTTTGCGAAGAATTCTATTGGTTATTCAACGAAGAGATTGGTTGTGCGAATGTGGTTGATGATTCAGAGTATAAAAAGGGGGTTTTACAGAAAGAATCCGAAAATTTAGGCGGTTGATTGCGCATGGTTATGTCAATAAGAGATAAAGAATTCCGGTGAGTTCCAGAGTTGTGTAATAGTGGCTTCAAGCTAAGTGGGAGAGTCCCACCGCCTATGATTGGGTTGCATGGTTAACTACTTGCGAGGTTTCTAGTTATTAGTATGTTGATGGGTTATTTTAGCTACGGGAAAAGAACATAAGTGGTGAATTGAGCAAAGGGATTGTTAAAGGTGTGCCATGGTTGGCCTTGTTGGCTCATGTTCAGATTTGAGAAAGGATTCAGGGTTTATGCCTCGTATAAGTGTGGGTTTCAAGGGAAGTGATTCTGCCAGGTGCTTCGTCGAGAGGGTATTCATGTGCTAGAAGATCTGTGGAGTTAATTATATTCGAGGCCAAGTCAGAGCGAGTGGCTCTCAACGACGGTCCTAATGGATTCAAAAGGGTAAATTCTTGTGCCTAATGATTTCGAGCCTATGGGTATGATTAAGAGTCAAGCTTTTGTAGCAGCTTATGAGAAGAGGCCAAGAATGTTCTATGATGTGCTGGCTTGCAGTGCAGCATTTGGGAGGTATGAAACGGTTTGTGGGATTTGATACAGCATGGTCTCGTGATTCAAGGTCACTCGGGATGAGTGCTGATAGAGTGTGGTAAGTGTTGAATGGAGTTGATATTGTTCCTATGGAAATCAAAGATAAATTGGAAGAAGATAGATTCGTTAGCCATAGTTGAATTGGCATATTGGTGGTAGTGATAAGTTCCTTCAGCGTGATCAAGTTATGCAAGTGATTGTGACGGTACGTATCAGGCTTGTCAGCCATCGTAATTGATGTTATTCAGAAGCATTCTACTGTTATGGGTTGTTATGTGGAAGTAGATTCCGGAAGGGCTATGGTGGCTTAGACCACTACTTAGAGATTTGCATATTCTACGGTTATGAGAATTCACCTGTGTGATACTATGGATCTCCTGAAGTGAGTTAAGTGAAAAGTTTTTATATGATGAAGTGTTAACCTATTAGTGGTTCCGGAGTTATGATGAAAATCGTGTTTTATTACATGTTGGCATGATGGGTGCAGCGAGTGGTATGGAATTCGAAGTGAGGATCAAAGTTGCAGTCGGTGTTGTCGAGGATGTCACGAGCTCGGATGAGCAGGAAAGGAGTTTCGATGTTTAAGGTAAGTTGGTATTGTCTTTAGCGTCACCTGAGATCGGTGTGTTGTAAAAAGGGCTTTACATCCTGGTTCAAGATTCTTGATCGCTTTTTAACGTTAGTGCGGCCGGTGGTTTGGATGTACAGACCTGTTATCAGTTATGGAAGGTCGTGGGAGCGTGTCCCACAGGAAGACTGCATAAGTGTAGCATCTAGTCACTTGACTGATCAAAGATTCAAACCAAGTATGAAGATTTTGATGATATCGTTAATTTGAGAATATATGCCTGGAGGGCACTCAGTTATTGGGTGTTGGACGATGGAGGATTACTCCAGTTATGATGGTTATTCTGGTGTGTTATGGGATAAAGGAGGTTATTATGGACCCAGGAAAGATTGTGGACCTAGTTCGATACGATCAGAATCGGCTTGAGGTCTGTGAATGAATTTAAATATGAATCCTTATATCAGGCCGGATGCGTTCATTTCAGCACAGCGCTCCTTATGGAGGAGTATTCAGATGTGGATATTATTTCGTCGTCAGCTATTTCATGTAATGCTATACTGTGACGTATGAGTTGTGAATGGCTCGAGGATTTTCCGATATGTTCCGCGTAGAGATGATGTCATATGAGAAGGAAGGATCTCGAGATTCGGATTGTATATCGCACCTCAGTTGTGCTTGAGTTTTGTAGCCTATGGCACTATATGCTCCCCCAGGGATTGTATTATACACTTAGCGTGCTTGTGACCGATATTCGGCATTTTGTTGTAATGAGCAAATTAACTCGATGTATATCTTCTTATGTGAGTTCTATGTGTGGACGGGTGGCATGCCGCCAGAGGTATGTTATTTGGATCGGGTGGCGCGTCGCGATGGGTATGTTATTTGGATCGGGTTGCACGCCGCAACAGTGTGATGTTCAGTACAGTTCCCCATATCTGTTTTTATGTGTTTTGTTTCCTATTTTCTGAGGAAACCTCATATTAGCTGTGTGCCCACGTCACATGTATGATTCGCGAGCGGGGTAATTGAATTTCCTTTTCAGAGTTCGTTTTCCTTTTGTGTCGCACTCTAATTGGTAGCCTATCGGCACATGGTAGCATCATATGAGAATTTTGGTCATGTCGGGGTGGCTTATTGCCTGAGCAGTTCGTACTGGGTGAGACGAGATTATTGGATTTAAGATACGTGCAATCTTATTATATGAAGTACATTAAGGAGTTAAGGCCATTTTTCGGTTCAGAATGAAGTGATGGTTCTTGTCAGGAGAATAGACTCAATGATTGGTTGACTCAGTAGTTGGTTATGAATTTCTGCACATCTCGTCCGTCGTGGTGGTATTTTAAGAGTTAGAGCAAGACATGTGTGTGTCATGAGGTGCAATGGGAGCATCAGATTCGTGGAATTTTGACTATTATGCTTAGAGAATGTTATTGTGGTCCTGTGAATAAAGCGGTGCAAGGTATGAATTCAGCAAAGGTGTACAGTCATGTTCTGGTGCATCGTGTGGTGATTGACACGGTGTTCGTATGTTGGGAACAGGTCTGGCAGAGAATTCCGGATGGTGGAATTGGGCTTTAAGGTTTATTTGCTTAAGTGAAAAGGAATATCTTCAGAGTGATCAGGCTATGGTGCTCAGCGGAGTTGTGGTAGCACGGGTAGGTGCTCGCCGTGTTAAACAGTGATTTCGGACAACTCCAGCACATTTCTTAGCACATTCGAGGACGAACGTATGTTTAAGTGGGAGAGAATGTAACGACCCGACCGGTCGTTTTGAGCTCTAGCGCATCGTTCAGCAATCTGAGTCCATGAGCAGCTTCATTTCAGGTATTATGACTTGTGCGCATCGTTGGAACTGAATTTCGGGAAGTTCAGAGTTGATTTGGAAAGAGAATTCTCATTTCGGAAGCTTAAAGTTGAAAGAATTAACTGAGATTGGATTTTAGAGTAAACGACATCGGAATCAGGATCTGAAGGTTCCAGCAGGTTCGTATGATGATTTTGTACTTGGGAGTATGCCCGGATCGGGTTTTGGATGACTCGGGAGTGTTTTGGCGCCTATTGTGGAAGTTAGCATTTTGGAAGAAATTTCATAAGTTTGGCTTAAAGTGCATTTCAGTGTTATCGATGTCCGTTTGGGATCCGAGTCTGGGATTAGCTCCGTATGGTGATTCTGGAGTTGGAAGCGCGATCGGAAGTGAATTCGGAGGTTCGTGGGTCATTTTGGAATCATTTGGCCAAAGATAGAAATTTGAAGGTTTTTGAGGAGTTTGACTGGAAGTGGACTTTTTGATATCGGGGTCAGAATCCAATTCCGAAAGTTGGAGTAGGTCCGTAATGTCGAATGTGACTTGTGTGCAAAATTTGAGATCAATCGGACGTGATTTGATAGGTTTCGACATCTAATCTAGAAATTTGAAGTTCTAAAGTTCATTAAACTTGAATTAGGGTGCAATTCATGATTTCAATGTTTTTTGATGTGATTTGAGGCCTCGAGCAGGTCCGTGTTATGTTATGGGACTGGTTTATGCGATTGGACGGGGCCCCGAGGGCCTCGGGTGTGTTTCGGGGTGGTTTCGGATCATTTCGGGCAGTTTTGAAATAGCTGATACTGGTATCTGGTGTTGTTCTTCAAGTTCGCGAGGATCCTCTCGCGTTCGCGAAGAAGGATTTGGCCTCAGGGACTCTGTTCTTTGCGTTCGCGAAGAGGTTCCCGCGTTCACGTAGAAGGAAATCTCTGCTGCACAGGTCTGACTTCGGAGGCTCATATCTCACAATCTATAAGGAATTTGGAGATGATAAAAAATGAAAGTTGTAGCCCTTTGTGTCTAGTTTTCAAAACCGTGAACCATTTGGAATTTGGATTTGTGTACCAAAAGTTATGGCTGGTACACTATAGGATGTCCGGAAAGATAAAGAAGAAATTTGTATTGTACAGGGCTGACTTTGGCAGCTTATATCTCAAAATCTATAAGGAATTGGGAGATAACCAAAACATGAAAGTTGTGGATCTTGGTTTGTAGTTTCCAAAACATTAAACCATTTATAATTTGGAGTTATGTACAAAAGATTATGGCGATTATACTAGAGGCTATCTGAGAAGAGTATGAAAAACGATTTTTGAGAATTTTCTTCTTCGCGATCGCAATGGGGGTCTCGCGAACGCGAAGAAGACTCGTCTGGGCAGTGGATAAGTGTAAAGAAATGGGTTTGGCTCATTTCATCTCATTTTCTCCATGGGAGCCGACCTAGGAGCGATTTTGGAGCTCCATTTTCATCATCCATGTCAAGGTAAGTGATTCCCACCTACTGCAAGTTAATTACTTGGATTATATCTAGATTTTAATATGAAAAATCATGTAAATTAGTAGAAATTTTGGAATTTTGAAGAAAACCTAGAAAATTAGTATTCTTGGATTTTGACCACGATTTTGGGTATGGAATTAGGAGAAAATCGTATATTTGAGTTCGTGAGTTCATGGGTAAACCTTATCTTCGAGAAATTTCGGAATCCGGGCACGTGGGCCCGAGGGCGTTTTTGTCAACTTTTTGATCGGGGTTAGGAATTGCTATGAATTGGATTGTAATGAGTAATTGAGCATATATTAATGGATTTGTATAATCCTTGGCTAGTTTTGGAGCATTGTGCGTCAATTTAAGTCTTCGGAGGAGCGTGGAATGCCGGTTATGGATCTTCGTAGCGAGGTGAGTCTCCTTTCTAACCTTGTAAGAGGGAATTGTCCCCATAGGTGAGTTAGTTGGTTATGTGCTCCTATTTGTGGGGGCTACGTACGCACGAGGTGACGAGAGTCTGTGCGTAGCTACTATTATGCTATTGTTCGGGTAGTCTAGGACCCAAAAGCATGCTATACTTGGATTAATTGTAAACTTGTTGACAGTTTGAATTGCTTAAGTTACAATGAATTAGTAAATGAATTGCTAAAAGGATTTAACTTCATTTGCTTAAATTGTTAAAACAGGATTTGCTTTTATTTGGACAAATGTTCCCCGATAAATTCTTAATTTTCTATTTGAGCATGTATCCCTAAGTGTACCTGCATCGCATGTATGATTCGCGAGCAGGGTATTTTTTTATTTTATGTTGACCGCGTCGCAGGATAGTTCGCGAGCGGGGTAATAGATGCATCTATTGTTCGCGTCGTTCGACCCTCGGCAGTGCACAGTTTATTTTCTGTTGGAGCGGGACGTACGTCCTCGGCATGATTTGCGCATGCTTGTATTGCTTGTGACTTTTAATAAAAAAAAAGGAACTTTCACTTGTTCATGACTTACTTGAAATTACTGTCATTCTTAATAAATTCTTGATTATTCGCCTTAATAATAAATCATTATTGGACCACTAGTAAGTGTCAAAGTCGACCATCTCGTCTCTACTTCTTCGAGATTAGACGGGATACTCATTGGGTACACGTTGTTTTCGTACTCATACTACACTTCTGTGCATTTTTGTTGCACAGGTTCGTATGTGGCTAGTGGCTTAGTGGTATAGCGACATGGTTAATACGGAGACTTAGGTGAGTTGCATTTATCGAGATGATCGCAGTCAGCAGAGTCTCCTTTAGAGAATTGTATGGTATTTCCATTTCTGTCCAGTTGTACTCCAGACAGTTATTGTACTTTATTCTATTCCTTAGTAATTGTTCATGTACTTGTGACACCGGGTTCTGGGATGTATTTGGGTTTATTCATAAATTTTAAATGTTGCTAAATGTTTCATTATTTATTCGAAGGAATTTACTATGTATTGTTTTAAATGTATAAAAGAAGTGTTTTCGGAAATATTTAAATGAGAATTAGATTAAGTAGTTTGATTGGCTTGCCTGACAGCGATGTCCGGCGCTACCACGACCCTTAGTGGATTTGGGTCGTGACAAAACCTAACATGCAACTAAACAAAATAAAAATCATGAAGAATAAACCAAGAGAAAGGAGAGGAAAAGAACAGAGAAAAGCAAATAAAAATAAAGTAGAAGAAAATTACCTATGTTTGCTCCAAACGGGATCCACTATGAACTTGACCAGACTCTATCGAAGCAGAAGTGAACTCGAACTACCATTAATCGACTGTTCTAAACAAGATCAGTCAACTAATGGATGTTTTGGGTTCATTTGACCAACAATTGACCGGAAAACAACAAAGGGGGAAAAATTAGGGTTCAAGATTTCTAGAATCAAAATTCGAGCAATTCGGGTAGGAATTTTTGGGAATCAAAGGCAGGGTAGTAATGAGGGAAGGTCAGGGGTCATACGGTGTGAGTTTGGGGTTATTTGGGAGAGTTAGGGTTTTGGGGCATCGATCTTAGATCTAAGATTTGAGCCGTTTGGTGATGATTCGAGGAACATGGATTAGGGATTTGGAAAGAGGAAGCGATGGGGGTTCTGGGGTGTTAATTTGGAGAGTATTGGAGGTGGTCCGCCGTGAGGCGATTTCCGACAACGGAAAAAGGCGGAGACGGTGAGGGGATTTTAGGGCGCCTGGTCTTTAGGGTTTGGGATTAGAAACGGACTGGGGGGTCAAATGGGTATGGGGGGCGTTTGGACAGTCTTATACTCAGGGGGGGTTAGTACCGAACCGTTAGATCACTAGGATCCAACGGCTGTGATAAAAGATAGGTGAAACGGTGTCGTTTTGGTTGGGGGTAAGGCTGGACCGGGTATTTGTTTTAGGCTCGGACCTAGGGGAGGGTTTGGGGTATGTTTTAGCTGAAACATTTGGGCTTTGGCCCAATAAAATTAAACAAAAACCCCCTTCTATCCAATTTCCCTTTCTTTTTGTTTTTCTTTCTTTTTTCTTTTTTTTTTCTTTAATTAAAAATCTAACTTAAAATCCAATATTAATCTAGATTGTAAAACTAACCAATTTCCTAAAAAGTAAAAAAAAAATCTTGATCCTAAATTAAAAGAGAAAAAACTACTATTCTAAAATTAAAGCTAAAAATACAAAAATGAACAATTTTTGTGATTTTTATTTTTAATAAAACAAGTAACTAACTAATTAACCTTAAAATATAAAATAAAAAAAAACAAAACCTAAATGCAGTGTATGGTATTTTTGGCATTTTTCATAATTTTTAGTTGAAATTAAACGTGCACAAAAATGCAAACAATTAATAAAATCCTAACCTACAAAATGGCAAATAACTTGAAAAACCTATTGAATTTTACAGGAGTAATTCATGTAGGGCAAAAATGATGTGCTCACAGCAATCACCATGCTCGCGAATCATACATGTGACGCGGGTACACATAGAAACACATATTCAACAGTCAATCAAGACATTCATCAACGAAACAATTGTTCAATGAGGTGTAAATTTCCCTTTTTTTACAAGTCATGAAAATGAAGTTTAATTCTTTTAGAAATTCATTTGCCACTTCGATATGATGTAAACAATTTAAACTACCAATAAGGTTGCATTTATTACAAGTAAGCATGCTTTTGGGTCCTAGACTACGCGGACATAAGCATGACGGTAGCTACGCACGGACTCTCGTCACCTCGTGCGTACGTAGCCCCCACAGTTAGCAGCACATATTCAATTAATTCACCTATGGGGACAATTCCCTCTTACAAGGTTAGAAAGGAGATTCACCTCGCTCCGAAGTTCAATAACTGGCATTCCATGCCCTTCCGAAGACTCAAATCGATGTGAAAAGCTCCGAAACTAGCCAATAATCATGTAAACCCATTAATATATGTTCAATTACTCATTATGGTCCAATTTATAACAGTTCCTAACCCCGAACGAAAAATTGACAAAATTGCCCTCGGGCCCATTTAAATCCATATATAATGCTTGTATTTAACCCATAACAAGAAGAAATCACTTACCTCTTGATGATGGTGGAACCCCTTCTCAAAATGCTCTCAAAAATCGCCTAAGACCAAGTGGAAAATGGGCTAAGTCTCGGAATAAAAAGCCACTGCACTAGACGCAGAAGTCGCATTTGCGACCTCTGGCTCGGAATTGCGATGGTCGCATTTGCGACAAAGGCATCGCAAATGCGAAGCCCAGCTTTCCCCTGCCATGGTCGCATTTGCGACAATATCCTCGCAAATGCGAAGAGGACAGCATTGCAAAAGCGATGACCCCCTCGCAAATGCGATCTTCCCTTAGCAGCCCCAGGTTCGCAAATGCAAGCCTTCCTTCGCAAATGCGATGATCGCATTTGCGACCAATTCCTCGCAAATGTGATCATACCAGAACCAGAAATTCCAACTCCTTCACAAAACACTCCAAAGCTACTCCGAAACTCACCCGAGCCCCTGGGGCTCCAAAACAAACACCCGCACAAGTCTAAAAACATAACACAGACTTGCTTGAAGCCCCAAATCACATCAAACAATGCTAAAACCATGAATCACACTCCAATTCAAGCTTAATGAACTTTAAAATTTCAAACATCTACTTCCGATGTTTAAACATATCAAATCACATCCGATTGACCTCAAATTTTGCACACAAGTCATATTCGACATTATGGACTTACTCCAACTTCCGAAATCAGAATCTGACCCCGATATCAAAAAGTCAACGCTCGGTCAAACTTCCCAAAAACCTTCAAAGTTCTATCTTTAGCCAAATGACTCCAAAATGACCCACGGACCTCCGAATTAACTTCCGATCACGCTCCCAACACCAGAATCACCGTATGGAGCTATTCTCAGACTCGGAATCTGTGACGACCCGACCCGTCGTCACGTGAGTTACCGCCCTGTTTTCCCCATGTTATGCTTCTTTAAGTTTCATTATCAGTATTTGATGTGTTAGAGTTGGTTTGGAATGGTTTTGATAAGAAATGAGACACTTAGTCTCTTTTAAGAAGGCTTAAGTTGGAAAAGTCAACTAGATGTTGACTTTTGTGTTAGAGGGTTCGGATTTGAATTCCGATGATTTGGTTAGCTTCGGGGGATGATTTATGACTTAGGAGTGCGATTGGAATTGATTTTGGAGGTTCGGTGTAGAATTAGGCTCGAATTGGCGAAGTTAGTATTTTGGCGAATTCCGGTTGGTAGGTGAAATTTTGATCCGGGGGTCGGAATGAGATTCCGAGAGTTAAAGTAGCTTCGTTAGGTGATTTTGGATGTGTGTGCAAAATTTTAGGTCATTCGGAGGTGTTTTGGTTGGGTTTCTGATCGAATGCGTGTTTCGGAAGTTTTAGAAGAACTTAGGCTTGAATTCGATGAGAAATGATGGTTTTAGTGTTGTTTGAGGTGTTTTAATGATTGGAGCAAGTTTGAATAAGGTATTGGATCATGCTTGTATTTTTGGTTGAGGTCCCGAGGGCCTCGGGGTGATTTCGGATGGCTAGCGGGAAGTTTTGAACTTAAGAGATTTGCAGAACCTGTGCTGCTTCTGGTATTTTTGCTTTTGCAGAATTGGGACCGCAGAAGCGGTACCGCAGAAGCGAGAGGAGAGACGTAGAAGCGGCAGGGACCGCAGGTGCGAAATTGGTGACCGCATCTGCGGAGTCGCAGATGCGACAGAAGGACCGCAGATGCGGTATTTGAGCTCTTATGGGGATCCACAGATGCGTTAATTTGTCCGCAGAAGCCGGAGGCGTAGGAGCGGATGTTAAACCGCAGAAGCGGATATGTCCGCAGAAGCGGTGCATTGACCGCAAAAGCGGGAGCCGCAGATGCGGCCATGGAGCCGCAGATGCGGAAATAACTGGTCAGAATAGTTTTTATTTCCCTTCGCGAATTTTTGAAAGGGTTTCATATTTTCACTTCGGACTTGGAGAATTTGGGCGAGTTGGAGGAGAGGAATCAAGGGACTTCATTGAGGTAAGAATTTCTAAACCAAAAACACGATTTTATGGTGCAAACACATGAAATTAGACTAAAAACTCAAGGATTTAAGGTCAAAAATGGTGGTTAAGGGCTTGAAACCTAAGAGAACAAAAATGGGAATTTGAGGGGACATTTGGATTCCGATTTTGGTGTTCTTTATATGTATAGACTCGCGGAGAGATAAGGAATCCGGTGATGTAAAATTTATAATTTTTCGAGAAGTAGGCCCGGGGCTCGGGTTTTGCCAACTTCGTGATTTTCGATGTTTTTCGAGTCTTTTCGATTGGGTTACATTCCCTTAGCATATTGTGACGTATTCGTTGTGGTTTTGGTCAGATTCGACGCACGAAGAGGTGAATTCGAAAGGCAAGGGCATAGCAATCTAGGACTTTGGCCGACTTGAGGTTAGTAATAAATGTAAATGCTGTGTTGAGGGTTTGAAACCCCGAATTTGCACAACGTAGTGCTATGTGAGGTGACTTGCACGCCGGATAACGGGCGTGGGGTAGAGTACCGTCGGGGATTGTGACTTGGTCCGTCCCGCTTAATAAAAACTACTACCTATTTGTTTGTAGTTTCGTGATATCCTTATAAAAATGGATTAAATTGTTATCATGGGGCCTTGTGCCAACTACTTGAATCATTCAGGGATTGTTTAAATGATTTCTTACCATATTCATAAATATTAAACTCAGCCCTGGTATTAAATACTGTGTTTGCAAACTCAGCCTTTTTCTTAAATTAGAAATTAAGTTAATATTTTAAAATGAAGTTTGGGCTGAATATTTTTATACTATTGTGCCGAAAGGCTTATGTGATTTTTGGACTGAGTATAGGATCGGGCTGCACGTCGCAACAGTATTATAATGATATTGATATGAGGCCAAGGGTCGTTTGATGTCACGAGATGGCTTATTATTGCGCTTGGGCCGTAAAGGGCCCCTCCCGGAGTCTGCACACCCCCAGTGAGCGCCCTCGACGTTAAATAAATGGTGCGGGCTGCACGGCTACAGTGGGGTACTGGAGGTACCAGTTTATGTGTTGCATTGCATACTTGATTGCCATTTACTTGTTTATCTGTTGTGATATTCTATAATTGTTTTTCATTAGTTTATTGAGTTGATATTATTTAGATTGAGCTGCTGTAATTATAGCTTACTTTGTGCCTGTCCAGGATTTCTTACTCTCAACCCTTATTTATGTTTATTACTTTCTGGGTTGGAAGTACTCACAATACTCCCTGCACCTTGTGTGCAAATTCAGGTACACTACAAGGTGAGTGAGGACTTGTTTAGCGGAGCAGCATTTATCCGGGAGTATCGAGGTAGCTGCATGGCGTTCGCAACCTTGATCTCTCCCATCCATTTTATCCTTTTATTCATATTTTTCTTTCCTAGACAGACTTGTGATAGGTGAATATTCCATTTTAGAGGCTCAGGTTTGTGACACCTGAGCATCTAAATAGACTTGTGGGCTATTTAGTATTTTATCTTGGGATTTTTGAATGTTAGAAATTATTTCAGAGATTCCGCATTTAAATTGCTGTTTTTACTTGTGAATATTCATTTATCCACCTAGGTTATTTGGTCAAGGTTGTGTAAATGGTCGGGCTTGCCTAGCAGTGTGTTGGGCGCCATCACGATCGGGGTTGGGGTCGTGACAAGGTGGTATCAGAGCCTAGATTACTTGGTCTCGCGAATCATGAGCCGGTTTAGTAGAGTCTCGCGGATCGGTATGGAGACGTCTGTATTTATCCTCGAGAGGCTGCAGAACCTTTAGGAAATACTTCATATTCTTGAAACTCTTGTCGTGCGGCTTTGTTGAACTGTGAACTAAATCTTTGTTATTCTATTCTCTCACAGATGGTGAGAACACGAGCTACCGAACGTGAGGGACGACCACCAGTGCCACCTACTGAGGCCGCCAGAGGTCGTGGGTGCGGTCGTGGTCGTGGCAGGGGTAGAGTAGCCGGGGCAGTACCAGCTAATCCTACGATTGCCCTAGCGCTGGATCAGGCTCCAGCGGTGGAGACTCCAGCAGCACCTGCTCAGGCACCAGCTGTGCCTATTGTGATTCCGGGTCTTCAGGAGACCTTGGCACAGATCTTGACGGTCTGCACTAGTTTGGCTCAAGCAGTTTCAGCCACCACAGCAGCAGCAGCTACTTCACAGACCGGGGGAGGCAATCAGACCCCCGATGCCCGTACACCTGCACAGGGAGTGCAGGGGCTACAGACACCGGAGGCACCTCCAGCTCAGCAGGTTGCACCAGCTCAGGGTTTTGTGGTTCCAGCTATGCCAGACGATGAGCAGCGTCGTCTCGAGAGGTTTGGTAGACTCCAGCCTCCGACATTCGGTGGTGCTAAGGCGAGGATGCCCAGAGTTTTCTTGACAGATGCCAGCGTATGCTCCGTACGGTAGGGATCCTTGAGTCGAGTGGTGTGGCATTTACTACTTTTCAGTTCACGGGGGATGCTCTTACTTGGTGGGAGGACTTTGAGAGGCGTAGGCCTGCCGGTGCAGCACCTCTGACTTGGCAGCAGTTCTCAGCTCTTTTTATGGAGAAGTATATACCTCAGTCCCGCAGGGAAGAGTTGCGTAGGCAGTTTGAGTGGTTGACACAGGGAGACATGACAGTGACTCAGTATGAGGTGAGGTTTTCCCAGCCGGCTCGTCATGCTACTTGGATGGTTCCAGCAGATCGCGGGAGGATCAGGAGATTTGTGGATGGTCTTAACTATCATCTCCGTATTCTGATGACTAGAGAGAGAGTACTGGGTGCTACGTTTGAGGAGGTGGTAGACATTGCTCGTGAGATTGAGTCAGTTCGCCGTAGAGAGCGAGAGGAGAGGGAGGCTAAGAGGCCTCGTGGATCGGGCAGTTACAGTGGTGCTCCTTCGAGGGGTCAGTTCCAGCAGGGTAGAGGTCGCTCTTTCAGGCCTGCTCAGTCAGCTCGTCCAGAGTATCGTGGGGGATCTTCAGGCCGTGGTCATCATGGGCCCCAGCAGGGTCAGACTTCACTCAGCGCCCTCCCAGCTCAGAGTTCATCTCATGCCCCATCAGTTCAGGGTTCTTCTGCGCCGAGTGCATCTGCTAGTCACTCCGGTGCGAGAGGTTTTCATCAGTCCTCATCTTCAGTACTCGGGCAGCTG
>NW_017670905.1:402919-412316 GCF_001879085.1 Nicotiana attenuata | reverse complement strand
GGCAAAGAAAAGTTATCCTTAGGACTTGCTTTATTCATATCTCTGTAATCCACACACACTCGAGTTTTTCCGTCCTTCTCTGGCACTGGAACTACGTTGGCTAACCATGTGGTGTATCGGACTACTCGGATCACCCCCGCTTTCAACTGTTTTGTGACCTCTTCTTATTTGAACTTTCTTTGCTTTTGCTGGACCGGGGGATAATCGGGGTAAGTTGGCAACTTATGAACTACCAAATCAACACTTAGTCATGGCATGTCATTGTATGACCAAGCAAACACATCTTTGAATTCAAACAAGAGTTGGATCAGTGCGTCCCGGGTTTTTTCATCTGTGTGAATGCTTATCTTGGTTTCTTTGAATTCTTCAGAACCGCCCAAATTAACCGACTCGGTATCATTTAAGTTCGGCTTAGGTTTATTCTCAAATTGTTCCAATTCTCGATGTATTTCCCTAAAATCCTCTTCTTCATCATATTCCGGTTCTTGGTTCATTATTTCATAGTTAGACAGCGTGTTTGGATCTGGGCATGAAGTCCGCAAGCATGTCATGTTATTTAAAGCCGCATTATTAGAACTGAAAGAAGAATAAGAGAGAAAAAATAACAAAAATCAGAAAGAGTAGAGAGATGAACGATGAAATATTGATTACATTTTATTGAATTTGAAGATAACAGGGTTTACATTGGGAAATTAAATACAGGAAACTAAAGAAACATCCGAGTTACACCCTAAAATAACTCGTGATGTAGAAAGGGTGGCAGGACTGGACTACCGGGATTCTCGCCTGATTGGGAACGGAGTAGCCCTCCAATTTTGCAGCTTGGCACTGGGTCCCATGTATAGCACCTCAGCGGTGCTTGAGCCTTCTCCCGACTGAACCATGTGGGTTTCATACACCATCTGCCTCATAGCCCCACTGATTTCTTCAATTTCTTTGGCCGTGAAGGCCTCATCTTCCTCTTCCTCATTGTACTTGGGCCTGACAAAGGTTTTATAAAGATGCGGAATCGGCTGAGGCAAGACCTAACCATTGTTCTTTCTTTCATTTGCCCATTTTCCATCAGCTGGGGTGGGTTGGAAACCTACCCTAAAGAACTTCTCAATGACCGGTAGGGTGACAGGTTCCGTGATACCTTGCATTGATGCCCCAAGTCCCTTCCCAGGCTTGTAACCATGTTTAATCATTTCAGCAGCGACCATGATGGATGCATTTGACAGAAAAGGTTGAGGACAAGCGTTTCCCTCCTCGTATTGGTCTGCGACCACCACTTCAAAAGCTTGATAAACTATATGCTCACTACCTTCTCTGGCTTCGAGACATGGGACTGATGGGTCTCGGTAAATCGACTGCTCATCCTCTCCATGGACTACAATCTCTTGATCTTCGTGTTCGAATTTCACCATCTGGTGGAGAGTAGAAGGCACAGCCCCTGCTGCGTGAATCCAAGGTCTTCCCAAGAGGAAATTATAGGAAGTATCCATGTCCAAGACCTGAAAGGTCACCTCGAAATCCACCGGGGCAATAGTCAAGATCAGATCAATTTCACCAATAGTATCTTTCTTGATGCCATCAAAGGCACGCACACAAATATTGTTGGGCCTGATTCTCTCAGTACCGATCTCCATTCGCTGCAGAGTTGAGAGAGGGCAAATATCTACCCTAGAACCACCATCTAGCATGACACTTTTCACATAATACCCCTCGCATTTAACTGTCAGGTGAAGGGCTTTGTTGTGCGCGACCCCTTCCGGGGGCAAATCGTTTTTGCTGAAGGAGATCTAATTGATTGCAAAAAACCTTTCCGCCATCCTCTCCAACTGTTCCACAGTGGTTTCAATGGGTACATATGCTTCATTGAGAGTTTTGATCAATACCTTTTGATGTTCAGTTGAATTCATTAGCAGAGACAACAAAGAGACTTGAGCAGGCGACTTCTGGAGTTGGTCAATTATCTCGTAATCCGCCATTTCATCTTTTGGAAGAACTCTTCCGCATCTTCAGCACTCATTGGTTTCTTGATCGGGAATCGCTTCTTCGTGGCATTATTCACTTCCTCCAGATTGAGGTACTTCTCAGCCGGGTTCTTTTCCTTTACTTCTCCCAAAACTTCTTTTCTTTTGTAAGTTACTACCGCTTTGTTGTAGTTCCATGGAACGGCAGTGGGATCCGTCATGGGCCTTTGCGATGCGCGGCCAATAACCACGGGCTCATTCAGCCTTGGCGGAATTATTGGCCCCCGCACAACGTAGGTCCCCTTGGGCACATACATTTTAGCTCCCTTGTTTATCTCAAACCTTCTAGGAGGACTCAATGACATCTGTTCATTCTTGTGGCCTCGAGGAACATAGAGAACGACATATTTGGAGGGCGCTGCCATGGGGCATCCACTTTCTTTTCGGTCTTCTGAAGGGTAGTTTTATTCTTCCTCTCCCCCTTGTCTTGTTTTGCGACAACTTTTGGCCTCTTTTCCACAACGGCTATGGAAATGATGGCTTTTAGAGCTGGATCAAATTCTCTATCTTCACAGATCATTCCAATAACCGACCCGTTGTTGTAGGCCGGTAATGGATTGTTGGTTACAATAGGAACGTCTTCGTCCTTTAGCACTATTCTCTTTTGCTCTATTAGATTTTCCACAGCCCTCTTCAGGGTCCAACAGTCATCTGTATCATGCCCTTCTGCCCCTGAATGGTAGGCACATCGAGTACCAGCTCTGTAGGAGGGCGACACTGGGTTCTGCCTGGTTTGGGTACAGGCTGCAACAAACCCATCTGAACAAGTTTGGGGAAAAGGCTGGAATAAGACTCACCGATGGGTGTGAAGTTTGGTATCTTGGGTGGTTCCCGGGCACGGAAGTTGTTCTGTGGAGGTCGGGGATTATAGTGAGCTTGGTGAGGAGGTTGATTTCTAGGAAATGGAGCTCGGTTTTGATTAAATTGTTGTTGTGTCCTGACGTAGGGTTGAGCATTCATCACTGTGTATGGCTGAGGAACCATAGCGTAAGCCACATCTTTGTGGGGATAGTAATGTTGTGGGGTATCTGTAGCGAAGTAAGGTTTGGGTGGACGGGGTTTTCTTACACTCGAAGTCGCCATTGCCGACTCTTCCTTCTTCTTTCGGTTTGCTATTCCTCCAGACCCGCCTTGGATTGCTTGGGAGGTAGCCCTTATAGCAGACTGACTCAAGATTCGCCCTGTTTTCAACCCATTTTCAACCATTTCACCGATTTTGATGGCTTCGGCAAACGGCTTACCCATCGCAGACATCATGTTTTGATAATAATCAACCTCTTGGGCTTGAAGGAAGACACTGACCATCTCTGTTTCGTCCATAGGAGGCTTGACTCTGGCCGCTTGTTCGCACCATTTGACAACATAATCTCGGAAGCTCTCCGAGGACTTCTTCTTTAGATTTGACAATGAATTCCTGTCAGGGGCAATGTCGATGTTGTATTGAAACTGCCTGACAAAGTCCCGAGCCAGGTCATCCCAGATATGCCAGCGGGATATATCCTGATCCATATACCATTCCGAAGCGATACCGACCAAACTCTCTCCAAAGTAGGCCATGAGAAGTTCTTCTTTTCCACCCGCTCCCCGCAGTTGGTTGCAGTACCTTTTGAGGTGAGCAATGGGATCCCCATGCCCATCGTATTTTTCAAACTTCGGGGTTTTGAAACCCAAGGGTAGATGTATGTGTGGGAACATGCACAGGTCAGCGTAAGATACGCTCTTTTGCCCACTCAGACCCTGTATATTTTTGAGACTTTGCTCCATGCTTTTCATCTTTCTGGTAATCTTCTCCTATTCAGGGGCTTTTGCGATTTTCTCCTGCCCTGCGGTAAACTCGTATTGAGGCGGCTAAGGGTAAGCATTGGTAGTAAACTGGGTTGGTTCCATTGGGAAAGATGGTGCTTGAAATGTGAAGGAAGATGGATCGAAGCTAGGCCTGGGTAAAGCAGGTGGCGCCGTAGCTGAACAAGGTGGCACGGTGAATATGTTTGAAGCCGCACCTGAAGTTAACGCCTGGCGGCGGGCCTCAGAAGGTGTTCCAGCAAAGTGGGCTGAAATGGTAGGATATCCCAGTGGGGTATTTGGATAACATATGGGGATGTTGGAGGTCCCACTTGCCCTGGGAAACAACTCAGGGAATCTGGGTATTGCACTGTGTGGTTCTTTTCCGTTTGCCCAGGCGTCCCACATTTCCATCATGCGGAGACACAAAATCCTAGTTTCTTCAGCAGTTGCTAACTCAGAATTGGGATGGCCGAGATCGGACTATCCTCCGGAATAGGAACTGTTGGCAGAGGAATTTCCGAAGACATTTCAACGCTTCCTTTCGACCTCGTGAAGTATGGATGTGAAGCCAGACTACCACAAAACCAACCACCTTACTGTTGAACCTGTACTTAACAGTAGACAACAAACCGGTCAGTTCGAAGCAAATAGCACATAGGTAATTGCACATTGGGGTGTGATGCACCTATACAGTTAAATGTGTTTCTACATGTTTCGCAACGGTTGCATGTTTCATCCCGGCTTTGCTTACTTTTCCCAATTTCCTTTTCTTTACACTTCGGCTTTTGTGCTTCTACTCCCATTTTCCGCTCTTTTCTTTCCTCTCTTTCCTTGCTCTTTTTTTTTTGTTTTTCTTTGGTTTTTCTTTGGCTCTCTTTTTCTTTCTTTTTGAGTTTTCTTTTGGTTTTTCTTTGACTCTCTTTTTCTCTCTTTTTGAGTTCCATTTGAAACCTTGACACGAACTCCCTGAGCATTTCATTGTCTCTTTGCTTAACCTTGAAGAGGTCTGATTTTCTGGTTTCGACCTTGATGGCCCCGACATGTGCCTTCACAAAAGCATCTGCAAGAATAGCAAATGAATTAATAGAATTTGGGGGTAAGTTGTGATACCATATCATTGCTCCTTTTGATAGAATTTCTCTGAACTTTTTTTAACAAAACTGACTCAATTTCGTCATCTTGCAAGTCGTTTCCCTTGATGGCACATGTGTAGGAGGTTACAGGATCGGTAGGATCTATGTTTCAATTGTACTTTAGAATGTCGGGCATACAAAATCTCTTTGGTATCGGTTTCAGTGCAGCGCTCGGAGGGAAAGGTTTTTAGATGAACTTCTTGGAATCTCGTCCTTTTAATATCGGGGGCGCTCCCGCGGTTTGATCGACCCTAGAGTTATAAGTCTCAATCTTTTTGTCGTTGGCCTCAATTATCTTCTCACCTGATTCCACCCGCTTTGAAAATGCATCAAGCATTTTCATTATCTCGGGGTTGGCCCCGGGCTCAGCTTCATCCGACCTCCCGGTGTTTTGCTTATTTCTTCGGGTACTCTCCCCGGATAGTTCGGGCTCGTCCCTAATGGAAGGATAGCGTTGATTCTGTAGTTGTGCCATCGCCGTCTGTCGAGCCTACAACATTTTGAAAGATTAGCCGCAGTCTTATCCCATCACCTTTGCCTTTGGGCGTTTCTCGAACTATTGATCGAGGGCCTCCACGAATGCTGTTTTCAGGGTTGGTTGGCAGGTGGGCATTGATAGCAATCTATGAATTGGCATCGATTGGATCAATGACTAGGACTCCATTGGGATCAGTAGGTGGCACCTCATCGCTAGGTACCAGGTTGTTATATTTTCCCTGATGGCCAGAATCAGCCCCAACGTTTAAGTGAGAAGATTAAGAATTTGATATTTTTAAGCTGATATGAAATTAAATCCTTAAATAACAAGCATAAAATAGGGTGTGTCATGAAAATTTGTATCAAATCACCACTATTATTCTTAACCCCATGGTAGACTCCAAACTGCTTACCCTTAAAAATGGATAACAATTAAATTTGTACGCGGTTTTAAGGATATGTGGACTAATTCAACACAAGTGATCAAGAATGTTAGAAAAGATAAGATAAATAACCAAACTCAGTTGTGACGTTGAGTACGAGTTCATATTTAGGCTTGACAATAGTTTCGCCCTTGACCGGACCCTCGATTCGAAGCCAAATGTATATGAAGAGCTATGATAAAGCAAGAACTTTTCAATAATTAAGAAGCAGAGAAACAAGTTTATATTGCCTTGATATGCGTGTTACAATGTGTTCTATCACAAAAAAAGCTTCCCCTTTATATAGTAGGAGAGTTTTACCCCTAGTATAATTCTAAAAAAGGTAAAAATTCTCCTTTCTCGTCAATTACTGATTCGCTGTCGATGTCGGGCGAGATTTGCACCGTGATATCCGGTGGGATGTGGATATCACGGCCCTCTGTTAGTCGTATGTAACTATTGCTATGCTTCTGAGGTCTCGGAGCTCGTTCCGGGATCGGGGAAATGTTTTCTTATCAAGCCGGTGGCGAACACTCTGTTCGGGCCTTAGTACGAGACGTCCCATGTTCGATTCCGACCTCATATGGTCATGCCTTTGCTTCATTTGACCCACCAAAATATCGGGGTACATGTTACCCCCGATTATATCCGTATACACCCACTATGAGCAATCACAAGAGAAACTCAAGCTCCTCATTAATTTCTATAGCCCATTACTTAATTTTATATAATAATTGATGTTTGGCCAAAAATGCATATATTTACCCATTGTTATCTCACATTCTAGTACTTTTAATCATCTTTTGAGTATTAGTTATATTGTTTTGTGCTTAATATTATATTTTAACTGTGTAGGAATAATGCGGTGTGAAGATCAAGAGATTTGGAGCAAAATTGAATAAAACACGAAAGAAAAAGAAAGGAAAATAAACAAATATAAAAAGGAGAAAAAATGGGGGAACACTATTTTGGTTTTGTCCTCCCCAGAGTATGACAACAAAAAAAGGAATACAAATTGAATTGAAAGACAACGTGAAAAGCTCACTGCCTCCAGCGCCACGGTCAGCGCTGGACGCTGGCCTGGACGCTGTGTTGCGTGGGTTTTCCTATTTCGTCCGGGACAATATTATTTCAGCCCTACACGACCTCAACTTGTATAAAAGGGGTCCTAAACCTATTTTAAAGGGGGGAGAACGTTTTTGAGAGTAACTTTTGACCAAGGGACAAGCACAGAGCCGCCGTGGATGCCGGGTTTCATCTTTTCTTCCACCAATCTTTCTAATTTTTATGTTTCTTTGTATGATTTGTTGTTTTGCTACCATGTCTATGTGGAGCTAAACTTCACGTTCTAGGGTTGTGGTTCTTTCATGAATATTGTTATTCAGATATTGATTTTGATTTCTTAGTTTATCATATTAGTTTATTTATTCAATCCTGCGCTTAATTATTTAATTGCTTGATCACCAATTAAATACTATCTATGAATCTTGAATTAAACTCGAAAGTGGGAATTCAAGATTGCATATAGGATTGAGTAGAGCAAGTTCTTGAACATGGGCATCGGGGAACAGATTCGCGGTTAGGATAGACATATACCCAATTGCCTTGCTTGGTTAATTTACAGGAATTATAAATGCGTTCTTGTTAGTTCTAATTCCATAGACATATAGGAGTTAGGTTAGCTTGAATAGGCGAGTAAGAACGCAACAGATTCTTATGAGCAATATTAACCCTGTTAACCAATAAACTAGATAAATTAGTTAGTCAATTCAATTGAAGAATACAATAGGAATGTTAGATAGCCCATAACCCTAGATCGTTTTCATTACATTGATATCATAAAAATCTGTTCTTCCTCTGTTTAAAGTTCATTATTTATATTTCTTTACTTAATTAGTTTAGAATCAAATACTTCTAGGTTTAATTCTTGTTTAGAGAATTAGGATAGTCTAATTTATTTAATAGTTAATCACAAGTCCTCGTGGGATCGACATCTTACTTTTAGTCACTTTATTACTTGACGACCGCGTATACTTGCGTGTGCGTTTGGCCGCAACAAGTTTTTGGCGCCGTTGCCGGGGACTTAGAAATTAACTATTTTTCTATATTAGACTTTTACTTTTATCTTTACAAGTTTTATTTTTTTTCTTCTCTTTTTGTAAGTATTTTTATTTTTATAACAATTTTGATAGTTCTCTTAGTGTGTTTCTAGTTCTCTCAACATGACATCTGGGGATGAAATATTCGGAGGTAAGGTTATTGATGAAGAAGCATGGTTGACAGAAGACTTTTATGGCCCGTCTTTTTGGGCTTGTCATGACCTGATTTCTGGGAGGTGTGAATTTGAATATGGGAGTAAGGGTTGGTATTGGGAAGAATATTCTCGATTAAAGGAATACGAGGAACGTTATTATCTTCTAAGAAAATTGGTGAATGACTGGTCTAAGGAGAGAGTTGAACTTGCACAAGAAATTGACAGGTTTGGCTTGGTTGTACATAACTTAGATGCAGATTTGAGTGCAAAGGTTGATGCGTTTAACGTCCAACGATTTAATAGTGAGTTGTGTGAAGCTGAAAAAAATCTTCTAGACCAAATTGAGGAGTTAAAACGAGAATACCAATCACTAGACCATATTTTTCTTGAGGATGCCAATATTGAGAAGAGTGCTCTAGAGTCATATGAGGGAGTAGATAATATTACTTTGGGAGACTTGTGTGCATGTAAATATGGGGATGCAAATAGTAGTAAAATTCATTAGTTAGGGCGCATTAGACTTCATTCCAATCATTATTCCACATTGTGTTTAGATAGTGAGATACTAATCAAGCCATCCGAGCCTATGGAGGAGTCAAAAGGTGAGGATGAGAGTGCCTATATTCTTGAATCTGTTGTGCCAAAAAGCAAAAATTACATTCTTCATCTAAAGGACAAGAAGTGCAGAGTGAAAAAATTATTACTTGGCCGGGTTATCATTGTAGCCCCTCCACTGGAGCATAGCCGCAGACTGGATGCCATGTTAGGGGTACAATTCATAAGTTCAAGGTGGAGGAAAAAGTGGTTCACGTCGTGCCGCGACGTTAAATCAGGCGCTTGTTGGGAGGCAACCCAATTCTATTTTTTTCTTTTTCTTTTGTTTATTTTTTATTTTATTGTATTTTTTTTGTAGTATTATTTTTGTGTTTTGTAGGAGTAGGAGCATGGAGTCAAAGCCAATAGGCATGTGCAAAAAGTGTGCAGGTAGTTGAAACTAAGTGTGAGGTACCCGCACAAGGGATCATACATGAGAGAAGTCTGAGTATCCCGTGAGCTGCTAATTCTTCGGTCTTTGGCCTACCAGGGAGTTTCTTTTACCCTCTTGTTATTTTCAGTGCATTGAGGACATTGCACAATTTTAAGTGTGAGGTGAGGAGATTGTCTGGGTGATTTTCTATGCTATCCTAGATTTATTGTAGTACTTTTTCTTAGTGTAGTTATTTGTGTTAGAAAATAAAATTTTAAAAAACGAAAAAATGAAAAAAAGAATTTTTTAGAAATTGGACTTTCCGACGATGGATTTTGTGGACA
>NW_017670905.1:396762-401399 GCF_001879085.1 Nicotiana attenuata | reverse complement strand
TTACCTTCCTTCACGCTTTTCATGATTAAACACCTATTGAGTAATAGTCTAGTATGATAGTATTTGGCTAGACATAGTTTGTTTTAGCACGGTGATAATGTATTAACCTTAATGTTCCTGCCTTCAATTTGTTTAAGACTGATGTATGCTAGCCTTGGATAAACAGTAATGGACTGTATATGTGGACCCTTATATAGAAATATCTAGTTTTCGATTTTCATACGATTTTTTGCAATTGAAAGCTCAATAGCTTCTCTCCCCGTCTCAGTATAGGAATCACCCCTAAAAATATGTTAAATAAAGCTGGATCTTATTTTATATTAGGAAGTAAAATTTCAGAATGCAAACATGTTGATGCATTAGTGTACATGTGTATGAGCATAAAGTCTGGATTGAATTGAAACATGCCTATTCCTGTCATATGGCCTATTTTTATTTGATTTAGTTCAGCAGTAAGTTCCTGGAATTGAAACCAAGTCTCTAATGTCATGATATTAGTGTTACCGCCCGGATCACTTGGGCTCGTAACCACTGGGCCTAATGTGGCCCAGCTGCATAATACTATGCCAAACACTTTCAGCCTTGAAATTAATTTTACCCAGTTGAGCCCATGGGATTCGATTTTGAGTCTCAGGTCCAGCTGGATGTCTGTTTGGGCCTGCCCCAAGGCCCATGCTTTAGATAACTGTACAAACAGTTTTAAAATAAAATTAGACTGGTTCCTTTCTTCTTGGGCTGGCTTCGAGGCCCAACAGACTAAAACTCTTAGTACACTATTGGAATTGTGGTGGAATTAAAATATAGGCTTGGGGCTTTCCAAGCTAAGTAGCGAACTTGAATTAAGGGTCTTCAATAATGGAGATTCCCTTGTTAAAGTTCGGACTTGAACTTGAGGCCCGAATTTTGAACGCCCTTAATAGTAGTTTATTAATAATGTTAATTAGTTAGGCCTTTAGGGACAATCCATAATAGAAAAAGTAATAATTCCTTTAGGATGGCTTTAAAAATAAATGAGGCGTGCCACGTCAAATAAAGTTTCAAAACTCGTGGCCCTCTTTAATTATTTTAAAATATTCAGAACTCGGGTTGTGCCACTTAGCGAATTTTCGTGGCTTCCCGCAAAGTTAATAAGACGTGTAGTCACTTTAGGCGCGCTTTTAATAATATTACTTTCTTAAACCCGGGTGTGCATTTCATGCAACCCAAATCCAAATCCCAAAACGTTGAATAAGAGGTGTTGAGGATCCGGGTGCATTTCATGTGACGTGATCCAAAAACACGCTCTTAAACGGTGTTCACTTTCGTAAAAAAAAAAAAACTAAAAGCGGTAAATAATCTTAAAAATTACATTATAGGTTGGAATGTGTATAAAAATTAGATTTTAGCCATTTATAATAATTTAAGCGACCGTGCTAGAACCACGGGATCCGGGGGTGCCTAACACCTTCCCTCGGGTCAACAGAATTCCTTATTCAGAATTTCTGGTTCGCAGACTCCAATTGGGAAGTCGAAATTTTCCTCGATTTGGGATTTAAATTAAACCGGTGACTTGGGACACCAAAAGCCAATCCTATCCCAAGTGGCGACTCTAAAAATAAATAAACAATCCCATTTCGAATAATGTCACTTTAAATGGAAAAACTCCCTTATACATTATCCTTCGGGGTAGGTGTGTAAAAAAGGAGGAGTGACAGCGAGGTGAAGAGTGCGTACTCGGACTTATTTGTGGTAAATTGGCCTTCAAGGGTTCTTAGGTCCTTATATTCACTATGTATGAAGTTATTCTTGATGTGGCTGAGTTTTCTATTTACTAGTTTCATCTCTACATGCTTAATTGAAATTAATTGCTTCATGATTCACTCTTATTGCCTAATTGACTCCTATTTGATTTAACTAAAGAATTTCGCCTCTCATATAGTCATGCTATCCTTTCATAGCTACTTGTCTTATTTGAGAATCATTATTATCCCTCATGAAATTGTTTAGTCTTAAGTAAAGCTAAGATCATCTTTCCTTGATTGAGTTGTTGAATATCCTCGTAATTTTCCAACCTTAAAAGGAGTTTAGATAACCTATATCTTTATTGACTTGCCTTATTTAGGACTAGTGGACTCGTGTTGATTTCCTTGTTATTGACTTGTATATTGTCGGATAGTTGCTACACGTTAGTTTTTACCCTTTGCTGAACCGTTCCCTTTATGCCAGTATTCTTTTCTGTGGTATTCCTTGTGAATTGGTTCTACCATTTTTTTTTTGTGAATTACAGTTCTTGAGTTGATTTTCTTGCCATACCTTGTGTTATTGTCATTGTTGTTGTCACACGTATTGTGGTGATGTACGAGTTTGCTGCTGTGCTGTAACTGTTGTTTCTGTTGGTTGCGCTGCATATTTAATTTGGGACTATGGGACGGTATCCCGGAAGACCCCCCTGCATATTTACTTTGGGACTATGGAACGATATTCTAGGAGATCCCCTTGCACATTTATGTTTGGGACTACGGGACGGTATCCAGAGAGATCCCCCTGTACTGGATATTTACTTTGGGACTACGGAACGGTATTCCGGGAGATCCCATTGCACATTTATGATTTGGACTACGAGACGGTATCCCGGGAGATCCGTTGTACATTTATGTTTGGGACAATGGGACGTTATCCTGGGAGATACCCTATTAATATCACTGTGTTCTGAACTGTTGTTTCCATTGGTCCTATCCCTGTATAAACATTATGTGTGATGTCCATTTTGTTGCTTATACTTACTAGTTGGTATGAACTATGTGAGGACACTTGCACAAGCATACATATGTTTTTATCAACTAAAAGATTTGACTAATTGAATGAAGTTGTTGGCTATGACCTAATGTGAAAAACTGTCGTAGTTGCTGAGTTATAACTTGTCCTTACTGTATTTGTGATTTCGAATTTGGGTTGTATTTTCGTTCACTTTTATGTGCTTTGATATGGTGTTCCGATGTTACTTGATGTTTTCTTTCCTTATTGTGGTTACTGTATTGTTAGCAATATCTCTTAGTCTTCATATAGATGTCATGTTCGGTTGTTTCTATACCTGTACTTGTTCTGCTATTAGACCAGTGGGTGTCTTGATTATTCCTCGTCACTACTCCACCGAGGTTAGTCTTGATACTCACTGGGCACCGCCGTGGTGTTCTCATACTACACTTCTGCACATTTTTTGTGTGCAGATCCAGGTATTGTTGGATTGTAGCTGTGCGGATCCTTGCGGAGGAGACTCAAGGTAGCCCTGCTACTGCGTTCGTAAGCTTCGGAGTCACCATAATATTTTACATTCATATTGTTGTATTATTTCCATACGGTTGTATTTAGAAGTTGTAGCGAAACTCTCTATAGCTTATGACTTGTACTACTGGGTTTTGGGAATTTTAAATTTGTGGAGATTTCAGCTTCAAGACTATTAAATTTCATTTATTATTGTGGTATTTCAGTATAAGTTAGGCTTACCTAGTCCCTAAGGCTAGGTGCACTCACGATACCCAAACGAAGAGAAAGTTGGGTCGTGACAACTATCAAATGGATTCATACATAATCATGCTGACAAATGTATTTACTCCAAGTTCGCAAAAGAATACAGAGTTATCATTTGTCTATATGTTGATGACATGCTAATATTTGGTACAAATATGCTTGGTATTTGTCACGACCCCAACCCCGATTGTGATGGCGCCCAACACAATGCTAGGCAAGCCCGACCATTTCAGCACTCTCAATCCCTCACATAGAGTTCGTTACCAATTAACAGGGTTCAAATACCAAATTAACATAAAACACATGTCTGAAACAGTGGATACAATGCGTGGAAAGAACGCAATAACATCACTACAAGCCCACCGATCCGGTGTCACGAGTCAAGAGCCTCTAATACAAGTTTGAGAAACAGCTAAACAAAAGATAGTTTAAAATACTGAATGTAAAGAGGATAGAGGGAGAAATCGGGTCTGCAGATGCCATGCAGCTACCTCGATGACTCCGGTGAGATCTGAACAGCAGAGACAGCTCAATCTACGCCTCCGGAATACCTGTATCTGCACACATGGTGCAGGGAGTAATGTGAGTACTCCGACTCAGTGAGTAATAGCAATAAATAATGACTGACGGAAAGAAATATCGTAAAGAGCACTAAGCAGTTCTATATCAAGCAGTAAGAACATTTAAACAACAACTAAATGAAGAAGCCAGGAAAAATCCTTTAAGCCAGTACCCAACTCATTTATTTCTCACAATAACCGAAATTATAGGATACCGCTCCGGCGTGCAGCCCGATCCGTATAAATATACTGCTGCGGCGTGCAGCCCGATCCATAATATATATATACTGCTGCGTCGTGCAGCCCGATCCAATAATAATAGTCGACTGCGCTCACTGGTGGTGTGCAGATTCCGGAGGGGCTCCTACAGCCAAGCGCTATACTGCTGCGACGTACAGCCCGATCCACATAATATACTACTGCGGCGTGCAGCCCGATCCATATAAGTATACTGCTGCGGCGTGCAGCCCGATCCACATAATATATCAGTCATCCTCACTATTGGGTTCTCAACCCCTCTCAGTCAATATAAACTTCGCCCCTCGGGCATACTAAGATAAGATAGGGATT